>NW_020955693.1:34028-127814 GCF_003031625.1 Empidonax traillii
TATGACTATATATAAACCATTTTACACTACTGATACTGCATAATAGTCACTAGCTCTTTTGAGGGCTATAGAACACCACGATTATACGATCTAATGTCTTTAATCAATGGTATTTGATATTATTTTATCAAATTAATTAGCTGTATGTGAGCTATAACATTTTGAAAGAGTTGTGTCCAGAAGTAATACAAATGATGAAAAAATAAATTAGAGGCACTCATATTTGCTGGATTTAACTAGCAATATTAACAGACTTGCTCTAGAAGGTAAAGGGGAAAGAACTGAGGTTCTGTTAGAGAGTATTTCTGAAGAAGTCACATGGTATGATGATATGAGAAAGAGTCCCCTGGTTAATGGAATCCCTATGAGCCTTATTTCTTATGAAAGTCTAGTCCGTGCAAGGGTCAATAAAGAAGCAGTATAAGAGCTGTTCCAGGGAGTAGAGGATTGCAGGTTTCTGACCAAGTGCAAATCCTGTCCCATTTACAGATGTGATTCAAGGCTAACTATCAGAGCCTTCATCAAAACTTTGTTCACATTATTGGCAAACCTATTTAGCTCAGAAGAAATGCAGACCTGGCTTGTTTGGCAGAGGATCTGCCTTGGAAAACATGGTAAAGCCATGGAGACCTATTGATAGACCAATATCTAATTATGAATATTTATGGAACAAACAATCAAGATGCATCTTCTAAGTAATTATTGACTTCTTCACTCAGAATTTAGGATAAAGGATTTATAAATTGAAAAGAAAATGCTTTTGCTTCTGCTAATCTGCTTTAGTGGAACCCACTGAGCTTTGCCACTGCCTTTCCATAGCAGCAAACCATATCTCTCTCAGTACTTCTGATTCCTAACATTGAAAAGATGTAAATTAGTAAATAAGCATTTAGAAAAACCTTCAGTTACTAAGTGCATTCATTAAAATGCTGGATTCCCTTTGACTGACAGGTATTTTCCCAGAAAAAATTATCAAGTTATAAAACTTTAGTTAAACTTTAATTAATTACTTGCACATGTTTCAAAATAAAGTGCTAAGTGCACTATACTATTAAAACAGTCATAAAAGCAACAGTACTGGGCCTAATGGTTTTAAAAGTCATTTTGTGAGGATGCAGGCAATCACTCATAATACAAAATCTAGAGAAAATCAATTGAATGGATTTAATTACAGCTGAATAAATTACAATGGGGGGTGAAAAAAAGGGAGAGTATAAGATTTGTCATACCTAATTTTGTTTTTAAAACATGAGTGGTTTTTTTAGCACTAATATTGCAAGGACAGGTTTTTTAAACTTTTATTTGTGTGTGGCATTTCCTTACTTAGGCTTTAAGGCTAATGCAGCTCCCAAATCTTAATGGAGAGGGTCTAAATGAGCATTGGAGTCCCTGCTGAGGAAGTCAGCAAAAGTTAAAGGTATCTGAAATTTTAAGTAGCTATGAAAAGTGACTGCAAGGTAAAAGCCTGCTGTTTTCTCTTAAAACACTGTAATAATGTGTAAATTAAGCTGTATAAGAAAGGGATACCTTCAGACACAGCTTGGATTCTTTGTATGTGGAGATGAATTGCTAAACTACATTGGATAACTCCACTGGAATTGGTTGGGAAGCGCTGGTCACTGCTGGGGGATGGCCAGCTACTGGTCAGCAAGAGGTAGGCAATTGCATTGTGCAACACTTGTCTGTCTTTAGTTTTATTCCTCTTTTCCTCTCTCTCCTTTCCAGTACTATTATAGTTAGTATTTATGTATTTTAACTTATTTCAATAAGCTGTTCTTATTTCAACCCATGAGTTTTACCTTTGTTTTTCCAATTCTCCACCCCATCCTACTGCAGGGGCTGGGGGACTGAGCAGCTACAAGATGTTTAGTTGCCATCTGGGGTTATACCATGACAGCTTTTCACTTCCATTCCTTGTTTTGAAAGACCTGAGGGAATCTCAATATAAGCTGAATAAGGGTTTTGGCTTTACTGTTTGCTTATAAGGATAGTCTGGAGGATTGGGATTTTCCAGCCCTGTTTGACTAACTGACAAATGAAACAACTATCTAAAACTCTCCACAAAAACTGTAATATAATAACATTTTTTTATTATTTGTGTAGAGATAAATTTTCTCAGTCATGAGTTATACTGATATTGGCTCTCTATGCCACTTCTGTGGTCTATGCAGATTCTGTGTAGGTATGTAAATTGGAGCAAAAATAATTCTATAGCAAAGAGATTGATTTAAAATTTTCCTTTTGCTTATGTGTGCTTTATTGTTATTGTCCTACTCCTGCATGATGTGGACTCTTGAGACTTATTTTGTAGAGTAGGTAAGCAAGTGCCCAAGTGCAAGTAGTTTCACTGAGTTCTATTTAAAAAAAAATAGATATCAAAAAAAGAATAATTTTTAATTATGTTGCAGTTTAACTGTTATGTGCAGATTTACTGTAGCAACTATATCTGTTTTAACAGTTGATGTACTACACATATTTATACATATTTTGATTTTCATCTCAAGTACTAAGCTTGAGATGACATTATGTCACCATATACAACATTATGTGCCTGACTAAAGCTCCCATGAAGTCAAAATATAAAAGCTCCCTAGGTTTTACAGGTTCCTATGGTTTGGATGGTTTTGAGTGCACACAGAATTCTGACAATACCATATTGTCAAACCAGACATGTGGGAACAGTAAAGAGTAAGTAAAACTTTCCACTACATAGAAAGACACTGAAATGTGCTTGATAAAATTTTAGTTGATTATGTTGTGTTTAAAAGGAAAGATTTTTTTAAGGGGTATTTAGTGATTTGGAAACCTCAACTGTCTTGGTAAGATTTATTTCCAAAATGGTCTTTCAAGTTTTTAAAGAGAACAAATACTGTGTTTTGTGCACATAACTGTGGGAAATAAGGACTGCAGAAAGTTTGTGTAAAAAATCACAAGACACTGAACCTAATGGTAGAACCCTGCATAACTTCCCTATTACCAAGTGTTAACCTGTAACTTTGACAGCTGAAGGCAGGAAGGTATTAGGACCGACTTTTCAAGTTTTCTTTAAATTCAGAATTAATCAAGTAGCAAATGTAACTTTTTAGTAGGTTAATAGTGAGTCTCGCATGAGGACGTTTTAAAGAACTGCTGTCATATCATTGTGCAAACCTTTTGATAACTTTCTTTTATGCATAAATTTTGTCTATGATTTAGTTATCCTATTGAATCAAGTCCAGAATTACTAGTAGATTTTATATAAGCAGGTCATGGATGTGACTTATTTAGAAGAGACTTTTGTTCGTCAGAATTATCCTTTTTTCATTTTCTTATTGGGGAAAAAACAAAACCAAACAAAAACACTTAATAATGTTCTGAGGAACAGTGTGAAACAAAAAGAAATAAATATAGAGACTTGATACTCAGATTGTGAAAGTAATTTGTGTGGTATTACAGTTTTTCAAACCTGACCTTTCATTTGTAATTTTTAACTACCTACCTCATATGTAGACAAACTAACATAATGAAATCTGGATAAATATTTGAGAGAGGGAACAGAAGGAAAGAATATGGTAAAATATAAAAGAGACAGAGCAAAAATGCATCTCATCTCTCTCTAACTAAAAAGCACCAAAACCTAGGACTAAATAAAATGAAGGAAAAAAGAATGAAAAAGTGATTGAAATGACATATAAGAAATTAGAAAGAGGAAATGAGTGAACTGACATGAGAAAGAGTAATTTAAAAAAAAAAAGTCAAACGTTGCTTTAATAGTTTCATGGCAGAATGAATATATAATATATATTCTTTTGGTTTTGTTTTGTTCTCATTACAGGCTGGCTTTCAAGCATGACAGTTGTCAACATTTTATTTCCTACCTGTCATAATTTCTTATTCCTTTTTTCTTGTCTTAATCTTGTACAGAACCACTATAATATTCCCCATTTAGAGATTCTGTATGCATAAAGAAATCTCTACGGTTAATGCAGCTGCATGGGAATCTTTTCAAGAGGCTGATGCAAAGCTTTTAGATTACACAGGTGGGTTTCTAATCAGATGTTCAAATTTAAAATCAGTGACAGGAATTGTAAACCTGGAAAGTATCACTTTAAGTCCTATCCTGCAGCCTCACTTCCTTTTTTCTATCCTTCATTGTAATAAAAAAAATCATAGAATTATAAAATGTCCTGAGTTGGAAGAGACTCACGAGGATCAGCAAAATCCAACTCCTGGCCCTGCATAGCACCATCCCCAATAGTCACACCATGTGCCTTAGAGTATCATCTAAACATTTCTTGAACTCTGTTGGGCTTGGTGCTACCCTGGGGAGCTTGTTCCCAACCATCCTCTGGGGGAAGAACCTGTTTCTAATATCCAACCTAATATCCCCTGACCTTCAGGCCATTCCCTTAGGTCCTGTCACTCGTCACTCCAGAGAACAGATCAGTGTCTGCCTCTCCTCTTCCCCTCATGAGGAAGCTGTAACTGCAATGAGGTCTCCCCTCAGTCTCCTCCAGGCTGAACAGACCAAGTGCCCTCAGTTGTTCCTCATACAGCTTCACCTCAAGGCTCTTCACCATCTTCATTGCCCTCCTTTGGACACTCTTGAAGAGCTTCATATCTTTTTCATTTTGTGGTGCCCAAAACTGCACACAATATTCAAGGTGAGGCCGCCCCAGAGCAGAGCAGAGCAGGGCAGGACAATCCCCTCCCTCCACTGGCTGGTGATGCTTTTCCTGATGACCCCCAGGACACTGTTTGCCCTCCTGGCTGCCAGGGCACTGCTGACTCATACTCAGCTTGCCACTGACCCCCAGGTCCCTTTCTGCAGTGCTGCTCTCCAGCATCTCATTCCATGAAAGAAGATGCATCAGAATCACTCAGCATGATGTATATCCAGTGCCATTAAAGTACAGCAATTTTAGAATAATTACTTAAACTAGGCAGAAGTACAAGGATTATTAAGGTTACTATATAATTGAATCTGATAAGGTCCATTTATCCAAATACCTTGAACTTAGTCTTTGAACATTCATAACTATTGTGTTTGTTATCTATTCCTATTAAGTTTTAATTGCAACATAAAAAGGGAGTTATCAAAGAAATGGCTAATGTTTTTTTTAGTGGACTTTTTTCCTTCCTGTGATTTTTCTTCTTATATAGCAAAAAATAATTACCATGATGGCAGTGAAACACCTCAACATTTCTCTTTATTCAAGCTGATCAAGTTCTGTTCATGAATAAATTTTTCACTTTTCATTGAACAGCTATTCATATTGATGGAAACAAATGCAGTTTGATCCCTCTCCCAAACTGAATATTTTCACAATATTCTGACAACTGTCTCTTGCCTTCAAAGGCTTCCTTTCATTGACAGCCAGTCTTACACACTTTCTTTAATGGGTTACTGTGACTAAGAATGCCTGTCAGGTAGTCAGTATTATTCAGATAAGATGGTCAAAATATTGAATAATAAAACATTAAAAATGATGTTTGCAAAGAAAAATTTTTTGGAAAAAAAAAAGAGAGAATGTTTCAAAAAATAATGATTTTGCTATTTTAAAAATCTATTCTAGATTCTTATCCATATTTGATAACAGATACATTATAGTTGTGATTAAGAGAGAAGTATCCAGTAGACAAAACAGAAATTGAGATGCATGGCTAACCATTTCTAGAGAACCTCACTCAAATATGTGCTTGTATCTCTGCCAGGTAAGGGTTAAGTAACACTCTGAGCCAGTCCACTGGAAAACACAGACATTTAATGATCTCCATAATCAGGGTGTATTGTTAACCTGCCACTGATTCACTTTCTTCCCGTTCTCCACTGAGAATTCCAGCATTTTTGTCTGGTCCTACCAGTTCCTCCATTTTTACATGAATACTTGTGTAAGTCTATGGTTAATGTTTCATGGTCTCAGAACCACATGGTAGCACAGTGATTTCACTGATTTTCAAACAGCAACAGATTCCTGTGCAGACATTTGGTCCAGCTCCATGCTCCATGCTCCTGCTAGATTTTAAATTGAATATATACAAGTTAAGAAAATAAAGGTATGTTTTTACCACCTCATTGTATTTTGCAGTATTTTTCGCTGTGTATTTAGACATGCAAAACATAAGATATTTGAAGAAGTATTTTAAGAAGTACTGAAAGGAAAAAGAGTCATTAAGAGAGTTTGTTAAAAAGTTAGGAGATATTTAAATGTTTAGCTAAGATAAATAGGAGGAAAAGAAATCAGATTTAGCATAAATCTAAATGCAATTATTCAGTCTACAAATTTATTTTCAGGTAGTTTGTTATAACAGTGCAAGTAGATAAGACTGATAAAATCAGTAGCTAAAATGTGTTTGTCAGTGTTTTGAATGATAATTCTGAATACCATAAATCTCCAAAGAATACAAAATACTCTGTCAAATTTCAACTTGTCAGGCATGTGTTGTAATGGGGAGCATGGGCCTTCTATCAGCCAAGAATTGTCTGTGGATCTAAGATTTCCAACACAGGAATAAGTATCTATCCTGTTATTTCAAGCAGAGCATGTCTGAAAACAGAGGCTATGAATCAAGAGAGGTGATTGCAGAGATTCCCCCTGAGAGCACTTTGAGGGTGTTGTTGCAAAGTGCAAGGCAGGGGCAGAGACGTAGCAATGTTTTGGACTGGTGCTGGTTTATTTGGTGTCAGGTGTGCATTAACTGGGTACTGTTAACCTCATTTTTTAAAATGAAAATAGATATTTAGAAATTTTACATGAGTGACTGTGGCACACATTGTCCTGACTGGTGACAGGGCTACTTGTATAATTAACATGAGGTATCACAGCTCTGCATCCTTGGCTTATTGTTGACAGAGAGGACTTTCATATTTGAGATGGACTCAAGTTCTCTCAGAGCTTGCTCTCTATATGTGGGATAATAATGCCCTGGAGTTCTGGGAGAAATGAGACCTAATTAACCCCTACACATTGGGGTGTTGTCTCTTCTCTCAAGTAGCCATCTGTGTGACTAAAAGTCAATTAGTTTATACCTTCCTGTACAGTGGTAAAGCTTAGTCTGGGTAACACATTACTGGACCTTTTGACACTTATGTGCCTCTCACAGACAAGATTAATTTATATGGAGTTTCTCCTACACCTGTTTTCACTAAAATACCTTCTAAAACCTGAGCTGCCAACTATTAACATGAAAAATTAAGGAAATTGTCTCTAGCTTCTGCTTGCAGCTTGACTGCTTTTATACTGCCCATGGCAGTGAGCATGATGAGGAAATAATTGCTGAATTTATTTGCTTATGTATGCAGCTTTTGAGTGATGGTGCACATCTGGCCATGGTACTTATTTCGTTTCTGCAAAGAACACAACACAGCCTTGCTAAGTATGACAAGAAGGTAACTATGATCACTAAGAGGCATTTGTCATCTTCAGCTACATCAAGTATAAAGTGATAGCACAGCCTGGTACAGCTACAGAACAAACAATTAACATCAATTAACATCTAATGATACATACATTTTTTAAACTGCAATTCTTCTACACATCTGAGCTACAGTGTACCACTTTGTGAAGTGATGACTCCAGTACCATGTTGTGTTGCTTATACAGCTCACTTGTACCATGTGTCCAAAGAAGGTAAGGAATACATATGAGATTTCTCCTGCCACTTCTGTTTGCAGAAAACATATTTTTATAGAAGTGATATCTCTGTCTTGTGACTCCTAATCTAAAGTGTTTCCCCCAAATTAGGAATTCAATATTTTAATACATATCCTGCTATCTGTCCCTGCCAAGAGACAAACATATCAAAGATGGATGCTTGTCCTGACTGGGAATGAGCAAGTTGACTGAAGGTGCAACACATGAAACTACTGATGACAGACGTAGTGAATGGCAAAAGTAATTTTGAGTTGGTGAAATTCTTTGTAACAGTTATTGACAGGAGCCATGGAAGGAGGCTGCAAGATAATAGAATCATAGAATGGTCTGGGTTGGATGATTTAAGGTCCCTACTTTAAATTATCTAGTTTCAATACACTTGCTGTGGGAAATTCCATCCAACCTGGCATGGTTTTGAACACTTCCAGGGATACGGCAGCCACAGCTTCTCTGGGCAAACTGTTCCAGTGCCTCACTTCCCTCACAGTAAAAAATTTATTTCTAATATCTTATCTAAACCTACTTTATTACAGTTTGAAGTCATTCCCCTTGTACCATCACTCCAGGCGCCTGTAAATATTCTCTCTGAACCTTTCTTGTGGTCTCCTTTCAGGTACTGGAAGGCCACAATTCAGTCACTCCGAAGCCTTCTCTTCTCCAAGCTGAATAACCCCAGTTCTCTCAGCCTTTCCTTGCAGGTGCTCCACCCCTCTCCACCCTGCTGGCCTCCTTTGGTCTCTCTCAAACATGTGCAATAGAGCACAATACCTTTCCTTGTATCTATCCTAAGGCTATCTTAAGCATGCCTTTGGGCAAAAAATCGTGTCCTCTTGGTATCACCTTGCCCAAACCACCAGTGACTGTAACTCAAAAAGATTACCTTCAGCATCTTGAATTTGAACCAACACTGGTTCCAGGATGCCTGGCAGCATAAAGAAAACTCTCTGCCTCTTAAAGCTGCCACGAGGTGATTCTGTCCCTGAGAAATGCTGAGTCCTTTAATGAGAAAGCACTTCCATATGGCAGCCTGCTCAAAGGCATAAGCTGCTCCTCTCTCGTACTGCCTCTGCTCTGTGATCAGAAACACATACACTATAAAGAAGACTTTGAAAATAAAAGCTAAGAATAAGCTGGAACATGAGAAGGGTCAGTTAAAGGTTGCAAGTAGATTATAGTTGTTTAAGTTTAACTAAAGCCTACAGGCAAGGATGATCAAATTGATGGTCAGAATGACATAGAAATAGGGGTTTGTAAGGATCTGAGAGCTGCATAGAAAGAGAAGATGCAACACTGAACACTTTTGTAATATGAACCACCTGAAGGATCTGGGTTCTTCTAAGGATCCCAGGCACGGCTGCTGGTAAATGAGTAGTGTGGGGGTAGGGGTCACATGATGCCAGGTTTTGTGGAACCCGCACAGAAGGTTTCCTCTGTAGCAAATACGGACACTGAAAGGAATGAGGCTGCACACACACAGAGTTCGATTCTGGGACTTGTCCACTGATCTTTCCGGCATTTCCCTTTTATTCATATTCTTCCGTAAACAGCAACTGGTGTTTGTCTTTTAGTTAATCGAAATTCCCAGGAGTGTCCTAAACCAGAGCTTTGATCCCACATGTTCATCTTGCATCATGTGGTGGCTGTGCTGTGCTCAGCCACGGGAAAAGCGTGCAGACCATTCTGACCCTGAAGTGGTGCTTGCCTTGAGAATGCAGCTCTCTCTTTATCAAAAACAACAGTCAAGGCCAAAATGCTCCTTTTTGACCCCTAATTAACTGAATGCCAGTGCTGCTGGCTTAACTTGTTCCCATATTCCTCCAAAATAAATTTAAATCAAGTGTACCAATCAAAGTGTACCACTTTGAGACCAAAGAAACAACAAAAATCAACGAAAATCATAAGATCTTTCTCATTAAAAAAACCCCAAAAAGTTTTTTTGTTGCTAAGTTGCACGCACTCCAAAAGAAATATGGGCATGGATGGAAGGACTGCAAAATGAATTGAACATTTAAATTTAAAGTTCTGAAATAATTAGATGAATTTTGAACTTATCTAAGTGACCAGCTATTAATTTAACAGGAATTAATCCATCTGTAAAGAGAAAATGAAATTAGGGAAACTTCAAGTGTGGTGACTTCTCAGTGAAATGAGAGACAGCAGCATGATCCAACACAGAGCAAAAACGGCCCTTACACAACTGTTCTTCTTTGAATATCCAATTCTGTCAAGGTGGAAAAGGAGATAGGGTTTTTATGATTTGCATAAGAAAAATTTATCTTCAAGACAAAAATTAAAGGAAATGAATAATATAGAAGTCTGTTTATTAAATTCCAAGAACTATACTCCTTCCCTTCCTGAAGCCTCACCACTCAAGCATTTATTTTGATTAACCAGCAAAAATTTTACAATTTCTGAAACAAATATGTTCCATGAAAGCTAAAACTTGATTCCAGATAATAATTTTCTTTTTCTGTTTTCGTATATATGAACATGTATTTCTTTGCTAACTAGCACATAAGATGTGAAACTAATTAAATTCCAGACAGAGTGAATAATTAAGAAACCTTGGTAACAATTAATAACAATTGATTGTAATGAAAAATTCTCCAGCTGTATTTCTTACTAATTAAACTTCATGAACAGAATATTAATGTATAGCTGAAATAATGTTCATGTTGCAACTATAGAAGAAGACCTGTGCTCTCCCTCATATTAAGATAATTCACCTGATATGAAATTCCTGTTCTCAGTTTCTATTGTCATACACATGAAGAATTCAACATGACTGTCAAAAAATGTACAGAAATATCATTATATAAATAGGTTGTATTAATTCTGACATACAAAGATAAAGTTTTACGTTCCACTTAGTAATGCACCATAATCCAAATATGCTACTTTCACTCTGATTTCCTTTCACCTTTTACACAATTTGAGGGTAGTCAGATAGTGAAGATCAAACAAGGCAGGTGGGGGAGACAGCTCCTATTACTTTTTTCATATTTCTTTATTCAGTAGTATCAAGACTCAGAAAATATCTGATCATCTATAAGTGATGTTTGTAGAACCAGAGAGAGAATTCCCTATTTTTGGGCTTTCTGGTCTGTGATTTGGATTTATAATAGCTAACAGTTCTATGCTGGAATCTGAGAAAGACAAGCAGTACACATCTTAATTTTTTTCACCCTCTAGAGAAAAAAACCACAAAAACTACAAAAAGTGTCGGTTCACCAAATGACCTAATACATGGTTTTTGGAAATATCATCTTAGCCCTTCCTGTAAGTTGGAGACAGGAGGCATAAACTGGCTGAAAAAAAGCAGACCTTGCGGGCCTGTGTCCTAGTCAGAGGTTCTATTAGTTCATGGGCATTCAATCATCAGAAATTAATCTTAAATCTAAGTCTTGAATTATTTTAGATTTAGGCTCTCCTACTTCTTAGTTAACCTCTACTTTAGTTTCCAGATTTTTTTTTTTAATTATTTTTGGATCTAAGTAGCTGCCTGGTTTATAATTATTCCTGCTAATCTGATCCTAACAGACTTTACTGTGCGCCAATCACCCAGGAGAACCCTCTGACTGTTGCACATAAAAAATGAACATATTACATTTTTCACACATTGACAAGATTTTAATTACCTTTTAAGTAATGTTAATGTCCATCAAATAAATACAGGTTTCCTGAATTACATTCAAGAACACTCCCTAGGAAATACTGAAGCCTTTGCAAGAATGTCAAGAGTGCCCTATTCAATCTTAGGAAGGCATCTGTTTTCAAAAAGGATGACAGGAGAGAGTCACGTGGTAAATGGGTACACTGGGAGTCATGACTTTATGTGGAAGAGCAAGTCAGTGAATACACAGACAGAATTCAAAGGCTACTGATTTTTGTTCTGTGTATTCAGTGGAACTAATCCTATTCTGCCATCTTTGGTGGGGAGGGCAGCTTTGAAATACTGTTATTCAGAAAACCTTTCTTAAAAAATAATGTTGGATAAGCTAAATGTTCCTGAAGAGAACAAAGGGAAAACTAAGTAAATTGTTTTGTTTCGTCTGTCACTGCAACTCAGAGGAAAGAGAAAAAAAATTTAAACACAGTTTTATTAGACTGCAACTTCACTGACTTATCCTTTGAACATGACTTCTACAGTACACAGTAGAATTGCTATCCCTTAATTCCTGCTCTCATTTGTACTGGAGACAATAGTAGGTCCTATTCCTTCTGGAGCTGGTTTTCTATAGAGGTCTTGGGTTTTCTTGGGAAAAGGGTTGACAAAAAAGTGTGTCTAGTATTGCAAATCCCTTGTTCTTTCCCACTCCCATCATAGCTGTGGAATTGGTTTTGATTTATTCTCTCTTCCTCATTTCAGAATTTATTATGCTGTCAACAAAACAAAATATAACATATATGAGCAAGAGTTAGGCCAGAAATTAATGAATCTTTTGTAATAATAAATGTGAAGAAAAGATAGATTTTCATCTAAGACGTAGGAATGGCGACCTGATTCCATTTTTGGCTCTGAAATAATAGACACAGCAATTAGGACCTCATGCATACAGATCTTTAGGCACCTACTTCTGCAGATAGACACCAAGACCTAAATCTTCAAAGATAATTAAATCTCACCTGAAGTTAAATAGAATAATTTAAAAAATTGGGAAGAGCTGGGCCATATTTACCTAGAAATTAATAGAAATTTCTTCCAATTCACACCTGGAATATCTTGTACTCTAACTAGGAGCACCTTTGGATTCCTAAAGATTCATAAATTCTTAAATGTTTTGATTCAACTCCCTCAGGAAAAATGAAGGCAATGATTCTTTGATCCATCTCTTCTGTCAGTCTGTTGATAAGGATATCGCTTCATATTGCACAAGTTCATAGCCTTTTTTTCTCCACTATGAAATATTTCTGCTTCTACCTAATGTAGTGGGGTTTTTATTGGATTAATGACAATAATTCTGAATTTTGGCATGTACAAAGTTAGACACTGTTCAGTAAAGCAAAGTATTATTAATAATATAAAAACATGAGAAATGCAAGGTGGTACTTAAACTGCAAGTATAAATTTCTCCACTACTCACATTTTTTTTGTCTCTCACAAGCACTTCAATCCACATTCTCTCTTAGGTGTAAAGTGGATTTACTGGGCACGGACACCACTCTTTTTGATTCCTGATGCAGAAATCACATCTTTAATAAACTGCCAACTTTAGATAGTTTTGCATTTTTATCACTTATTTCTCAAAATCTCTATTATAAGCTTTTGTATGCAAGGTTATATGCAGTAAGATTTCCAGCTATATTTGTTCTATTTTCACTTTCTGTAGAAAACCTCCATCAGTATGTTCCACTGCTTTCAGTGTTTCATTTACTCCCTTTGCAGTGTTTCTTAGTTCATATCTTTCTATATTTTTATAGTATGCAGAGCAATTATAAATCTTGGTAGGAATTCCTATTGTAATTGTCATAAGATTTATTCATTTCATACTTCCTTCACACTGTATTGCTCTTACTAGAAGAGGACTGGAAACTAAAAGTGGCTTCAGTTAGGGGGAAAAATATATCATCAGTGAACAGTTTAAGCCCCAGTCCCATAAAAAGTCACTCTGCAATACCTATAATAAAATTTTTAATTGAAAATGAGCTTACATGAAATCTGTACCCTTGATTCATGGTTCATGGTTCATTTTCCTTAGCTTACCTACCAGGTGCTAAACAGAAACATAAAAAAAAAAAAAAAAAAAAAAAAAAAAAAAAAAAAAAAAAAAAAAAAAAAAAAAAAAAAAAAAAAAAAAAAAAAAAAAAAAAAAAAAAAAAAAAAAAAAAAAAAAAGGACTACAGACAACTGCAAAGAAAGTTAACAAATGTCCTTAAACAATATTCTTCTCAAATCTGTTTAGGACTGCATCACAAATATGAATGCACTTAGTGCACCTGAATTCACTAAATGGAGACTGGAAAACAAGAACTATTCATGCTGCCAAGGTAGCACTGCTTGTCTGTTTTCAATCATATTCATGAAAAGTATATGCTCTCAGTTTATTAGAGAAACAAGGAATCATTTAGGTTGGAAAAGACCTGTAAGATCATCAAGTCCAACTTTTGACCAATCATCAGTATGTCAACTAAACTAAGTGCCATGTCCAATTGTTTCTTGAACTCGTCCAGGGATGGTGACTCCACCATCTCATTGGGCATTCTGACCCTTTCCCTGAACAAATTCTTCTAATCTGAACCTGCCTTGGCACACTTTGAGGCCATGTCCTCTTGTCCTGTCACTAGTGGCCTGGGAGAAGAGGCCAACCCCCCACTACAGCCTCCTGTCAGGGACTTGTACAGAGCGATAAGGTCCAACCTGTGCCTCTTTTTCTCCAGGCTAAACACCCCCATCTCCCTCAGCTGCTCCTCACAGGACTCGTGCTCCAGCCTCTGCACCAACTTCCTTGCCCTTCTCTGAACACATTTCAGCATCTACATGAATTACCAATTGATTACAGATTTCATGACCAGAGTGGTGGTGGTCTGGGCAGGAAGCTGAGAATGGGACAAAGTAGTATTTTTAAATGTAAGAAAACCAATGATGATTTAGTCAGTCCTGCTAGGATTTCTGCAAAGCTTCACCTGCAAAGAAGGAACCAAGTTTTTAATGAATTTGTTGTGATCATAGTTGTTTAGAAATGTGCGGGCACAAAAAAGTATGGTGTAATATCTAGACCGATGAAAAACAGAAGATATTAAAAGCATTGCTCACATAATTTCATTTCTATCACACTAGTCACTCTTATGAAGAGAACTACTTATGTGACAAAATGAAGGAACTCTACTGGGCAAAAATTCATTACTTTTTGATAGGCTGGATGTTGATTGATTATTTCCAGATTAAAGAGTTGGAGGGATCTTGTTCTTCAGTAATATGGTAAAGAGTGGCCTTTACACAGTATGTCAAATCCAACATAAAAAGATAAACTATCTGGCAAAAATATACCTGAGAGTCTAAAGCCTTGAAGCAAATGCTCAGAACAGAATAACAGAGGCAATGTTATTGTTCTTTAGTTGTGCCAATAATTTGCACTCCAGTTTACTACTATTGGTATGAAATGACATCTTGTTTTCCTGATAGGACTTAAATGCAATTCAACTGAGTGATGTAGGGAGATAAATTTTCTTTATGCGTTTTACCATTTAGGATGCCAACAGTGATATATGAATCCCTCAAAATATAAATCAACAAAACCAACCAAAAAATAGCGTGTACATTTCAGGGGACTGTGAAAAATACTTTAAATCTTTCCTCCTGAGAGTATGTTCAAATGCAGAATCCCATCTATTAGCTGTATTTTGGTTGATATCAGCATGTTTTCATCTCTGAGACAATCGATACGTATATGGTGCTTATGGTGCTTATCAGGGTATTCATATCAGTACTTCTAGTGCAGTAGCATCACTCCTGTATCAGCTGGCCGATGTGAAGACCCAGGTATGATACTCCAAGATCATGGGATTCACAGGAAACTTGGGAAATTTCAAAAATTTATTAGGGAGAGGAACTTAGTGCCTAGTTTGAGGGTGGTAGTTATTGCCCTTAGTGTTTTCAATAAAATGTCTTCCACCTGAAGGTGAAAGGTTCCTCTTTACTTTCGAGGTATGGCTCCAATTAACTATGATAGTAGGTTCATGCACATATACAGAGACATACTTGGAGCATTAAATCATTTTTACTTCCCTTTTTATGTCCTCCTTTAAGCTGTCATCACTGTTACTCTGAAACATTTCAAGTGTTATGGTACGTATATTTTCACAACATTGAGAGGCTCTAATTTAGACATAAATGCATTTGGGAAAATTAACCTCAAACCCTTCACACTCTATCAGTACTCAGTAAAGAGTAATATTATGCCAGGTGCTTTTATTGCTGCTTTCTTTTTTTATTTTCCTAGTGTTGAACAAACGTCATGGGTCAGTAGTTTCAGGAAAAATGCAGCACCCTGTGTTCCATATATTATATTGTAAACCTTGTGCCAAAAGGGAACATGGGATCAGAGCCTCCTGTCCTCTTAACGACTATAAAGTTGCTAATGCCTTGGAAGAAAAAGGGAGAAGGAAACTACTTGGAACACAGGCTGCCAGAACTAGCCACTGCTTCAGGGAAGGCTGAGGAAAACAGGCTTAAAAACAGGACCCTTGCAAAGTCTTTACTCAGATAGTCTTAAAACTTTTGTAGAATTCTTAATTCTTTTGAATATCAACTGATTGCAACTCTGATTATTAACTCAGGACATGACTCAGTAAATCATGCATAGGAAAATAAAAAGTAAGTGATTTATAATTAGTTGACACATAAAAGAATTAGGAATCTTCAAAAGTTATAAGACTATCTGAATAAAGAATTTTCGGTGTCCTTAACCTCTTTACAGTTCAGATTTTTAACCACCCAAGAAAATAAGGGAGAAATCTAGACTAACTTGTAAGGAAACATATGGAACCTGCATTTTACAAAAAACTTATAATGGGATATAAAGTAAGGACCTAATAGTCATTAAGGCATAATATACTCTCCAGTCTTCCCTTATTGGAAGCTTAGCCAGTAAACACAGCTACAATAGCTGTATTTTGTTAAAAGTAACTGAAAGTTAGAAAATTCAGCGTCTTTTTTTCCTCTGGTATGTGAATGTATAGATCTGATCAGCCTAATGTGGTCAAATTGCAACGAGAATAACTTGTGCCTTGATTATGAAAAACATGAAATGAAATCCTGGCTATATAAAAGTAGGACTTCAATTATCTTGCAAATCTGTGAAATATTACAGATTCTGTGACACTTTAGCTACAATGTTGATATCACATTTTTTCATTGTTTGTTTCCTCTAAGTGGAAAAGAGTAAACTAATATGCAAATAATGTGACATTATCTAAAGTTAGATATCATGACTGTATAGGGCTGTAGTCCTAATTTCAAATACTAGGAGCTGTGTCAGTACACAGTGAAATTCCTGGTAGAGAAAAGGTAAGAAAGATGATTGCCAAAATTTTTGCAGAACTCTCCACATTTTCTACACTTCTGAACACTTGCAGAACCAGGTATTTTCCAGAAGTCTCTGCTTTAATTTCAAGGTTTATCTTTTTCTGGTCTAGAATTCAGTAAGTATGGCTTTCTCAGGAAGCTTTCAGGTACTTCCATCTTTTGTGTTACCAAGAGATTGAAAGTTACAGAAAGTAAATTGAGACTCATTTCTGAGCACTGTCCTCCACAGGCAGCCCCACCTGACTTTCTCAGTCTTCCCAGTGTCCTTCTTTTTCTGCTTTCTATTTTTCTCCTCTTCAAGAGGGACAAAACCCCTAAAAACTCTTAACAGACAAATATTCTTTGACATTTATTTAATCTAAAATATCTAAATGTGTGATAACCAAGGCAAGGAAGAATGAGAATTATATATAAACTGTAATCCCTATGGGATATATCCTTTATATAAAAACTAAAAATAATGGTACGTATATTTCAGAATTAGGAAAAGAAATCATGAAAAGAATTATTACTTTCAACATGCCTGATGTGATTTATCCTAAGATTTTTAATATTACTTCATGGTAAAATGATACATCAACAAAAAACCATTTTAATTAAACTCAGATGTACAAATGGGTGGCACAATATAATTTGGTCGATAATCAATGAATTATTCACTGAAATGTTTTGGCCCTTGTAAATCTGTTTTTGTATCTTCCACACTAAATTTATAGCTATAATACTGAAGTTGTTTTTTCTCAGGAACTGTGTCAAGTGTAATCACTTTTTTTATTTTAGCTTATTTACCATTTAGTATTAACCTATGAATTCTTCTGGTAACAAAATGTCTTGAAAACTAACTGAAAAAAAACCAAAAAACTAACAAACAAACAAACAAACAAAAAAAAAACAAACCAAAAAAAAAAACCAACCAAACAAACAAAACCAAAAAAATGTGTCAAAATGTTAATTCCATTGCTTCAAATTTAAAACCAGAACAGCTATCCCATGTTCTCAACCACAGTCAGATTGGTTTTGGCATTTTAGCATGTCCAGAGGCAAATTCCTACATGGCCTCACTCGACTTTTTCTTAATTCAAACCCCAAGAAAATTCTTAACTATCACAGCTGGAAAAAAATATGCGTTTTTAATTTAATATTCTCCAGCATTTGAATGACATAAAAGTTAGATCCTGGTGTTTCAACTGTGGCGTATTTATTAACATTCTGGGTGTGCACCTACGACTCTTTGGAAATGTTTCAAAAACCTGTTCTGATTATTTTGCATCCCCAATATTTTGCACCAAAGCCCTTGTTATTATATGTGATTTAATTTATAATATACAGCATTTGAACAAGCATCTACATTTTCTTAAAAGTATGTTTATGCACATGTGGGGACATATACAAACATACACACACATGCAGCAGGTATTGTTTCTTCTTTAACCACTTTCTTCTTGTCTAAGTGATAGCTTCAAGGAAAGAAAAAAACCAACAGAACAAAACCACCCCCCAAAAACTAGAATGTGTTTTTTAGATAAGATTAAAGCAAGAAGTTTGGCGGGGTTTTTGTATAGTACTTTAAATCACAAGGAAATTTAGGATTCCATCTGTCTCATTAAGGAAAAACATGACAGCTTCTCACTTGTACAGCTGAGAAGAAATTAATAGCCAGATGCTGATATAAACCTGAAAATCTGGTCTAATACCTGTATAATAGCTTTAACAGATTGTGAGATATCAGACATAAAAATGCAACTAGTCTGGTGTTGACGTTTTACAGCAGCTTTATCCAGGCAAGGTTGCCAAAGGGAAGAGCACAAAGAGATTTAATGGTAAACCACACCTTTATTTAACTTATACAAATATTGTAAGACAACTGAAAACACAGGTATCTTAGTAAATCAGAAAGATCTCAACAGCCCACTACTTTGGATGGAGGCCTGGAAAAGAAAAGATTTCATTCCAAATCTAACTTCCTGCATAACCTTGAACAACTTGTTTTTGTTCCTCTGATCTCTGTAAGCAGGAGTGCTTTGTATTTGCTAAATTGACCCTCTAGTGGCAGGAGGATTTCTTTTTGTGTTGTTCTTAGCTGAGTGAACTGCATGGCTTTTCTAATCAGAGATTCTTGATCTAAGCATCTGAGAAAGGATAGGGAAAAACAAAACAACAAAAGAAGCAAAGCAAACCCAGCAAGTTGTAGAAGGTAAAATCATAGAATAATTTTGATTAGAAAGGATCTCTAGAGATCGTCTGTTTCATCTACCCAATGCCAGACAGAGCTATTTTGAATATAATTCACATTTCCACATTAGATTAGATTACTTATGGCCTTGTACAGCTGAGTTTTGAGTGTTTCCAAGCATGGAGTTCCCACTTTCTCTCTGGGCATCTATTCAAGTGATTGATGATCCTGATTGAGAAGATTTCTTTCCTTCTAGTAAATAAGAATTTCCCTCTTTGCAGCACAATCCAGTATCTCTTGTTCTATCACTGTGGACCTCCAAAAGAGCCTGCCTCCCTCATTCTGCAGCCACTCACCAGGTAATTGAGTACAGTTATCTGATCCCCCTTTAGCCTTCTGCGGGCTGAACAAGCCCACCTCTATCAGGCTTCCTTCTATGTCATGTAATCCAGCCTTATAACTATTTTAGTGGTTATCCAATAAGCAGCACTCTAGATCTAATCCTGCAAGTGTCATGTAGGGGAGAATAATCACTTCTTTCAATCTGCCAGCTCTTTTTCCTGCTGATGTGTCCCAGTATCCTGTTTGCCTTCATCACTGCAAGAGTGTGCTTCTAACTCACATTTCATTCATTGTCTCAAGATCTTTGGGATTCTTCTGAAAAGCTACTCCCCAGCCAGTAAACCTGAAACCTGAATTGTCATTGCTTGGGGTTATTCTTCCAGGTGATGAGTTTTGTGTTTGCTTTTGTTGTACTTCACAGGGATCCTGAGGGGCTCAGTTCCAAGCTGTTAACATTTCTTGGAATGGTAGATCTACCCTCTGGTGTATTCAAATTCCTCAAGCTTAGTGTCAGTTTTTGAGGTTCATTCTGTCTCTTTGTCCAGGTCATTAATGGAGATGCTAAACAGTACTGGCACCAGTATGAAGTGCTACAGGGTGCTACAAGAAACGTGCTGCCAACTGGACTCTGGAAAATTGACCACTAGTCCTACAGCCCCGTGCTCTGGTCTATTTTCTGCCTAGAATTTTTAAAGCCTTTCTTAGTTCAAGGTAAATGACATCCATTGCTCTCCTCTCACGTGCAGAACTAGTCATTTCACCACAGAAGGCAGTCATGCTGCTTAGGGCTGATATGTCCTTGGTGATTATGTGTTGGATGTTTCCAATCCCTGTCTTTACTCTTTGTCTACTTGTTGTTTCCAAGACCAATTGGTCCATAGCCTTCCTGCAAAATGAGGTTAGGCTGGCTGTGCACGCCAGACCCTTATCCCCACCCTTTGAAGATGGGAACTTTTGTCTTTTCTAGGCACTGGGGACTCTCCCCAGACACCAGGACTTATCAGAGATGACAGAAATTATTAGTGCAATGAAATGAGCCAGCTCTCTCCACATTCTTGTGCACAACCAAGCGAGTTCTGTGAACTTGTGCCTGTGAATTGCTTAAGGTGTTTACCTTGACCATCCTCTATGATGGGTAGTACTTCACTCACCTAGATTCTGAAACTGCCCATGACTGCAACATCTTGAGAGCAGACTCCACCACCAAGAGCGAGGCAGAGGAAGTACTGAGTACCTTCAACCTTTTCCATGTTCTTTGTCACTGGGTTGCTATCCTATTCCTTCCTTGTCCTTCCTTTTGCTGCTTACACCTGCAGTAGCTTTCTTTTTTCTTTTTTTTTTTTTTCCATCTGTAGACCAGTAAGTAAGACTTTAGTCACAAGTTTTGTGTTGACTTGATAGTGCAAGGTCTAGAACTTTCATGGATATGTGATGACCTCTGGTGATTTTAGGATGCTTTATTTGTGCTATCAATTGCTCATCTGTCAATTGACCGTCACCTAATTTATTTTAGCTTACTTCTGTGAATACTGTAAGGGTCTGAAAAATCCATGTAGTCACTCAGTAATGAAAAAAGCCTTTTGTATGAATTAAGTCAGGGGAGCTCCTTTTGTGAGTTTCACTAATATGTAATAGGTGAGAACCAATGAAGAAAATCATTATACCATAGCAAATGTGAATTCTGCCCTTACAGAATGACACTGGTTTGGAACTGCCCATTTCAGATTTCAGGGGATGGCTAAGCTGTTCTTGACCTGAGCAGGGCTGAACTGGGTTTTCCAGATGCTCCATGGCCAAGGGCTTATTGACCAACCTGCCTGAGTTCCAGCTCTGTGAGTGCCAGCAGGGAAAGGGGCTGGCTGCCCCCAGCAGTCCCTGTAGGACAAACAGCTCCTGGGCAATACTGGGGAGCTCTGTACCACTCTCACATCTGCCCTGGGAGCAGGGGTAAGGAAACATAAAAGTAGCCTCAGGCAGACCTCAAGGCTGATGAGGAAGGGACATCTGCCATAAGCCTCATGCTGTGGCAAATATCTCAAGATGCTGACAATTTTCTCAGTCAGCCTTCACAAGGAAAGTTTAAGCTATCAGTGTGTGGAATCAGAGAGATACTGATTACACCAGAGAAAAGCAATAGATAGTAAGAAATCCTTATTGAACAATTTTATCTGTATTAAGACTTCTCTATTTTGGTTCAGTTGCATTATAGCACTTCGTACTGTTACAAATAAAGTAAGAGTAGCCACGCACTTTATTATTTAAACTCTTAAATTTGACTCCAAGTAAAATCTTAGCTCCACACATGAGGTGCACACCTTTTACCCTTACCAAAAACTGCAAGGTAATACATCTGCCACCAGTTTCAAATTTTAATGCAGTCTCTACACACATGCACACACACACTGTTTCCATAACAATCCTTGACTCTAGCCTGTCTATACTTCTCCTTTGGGCACATTCCTTTTTCTTGTGCTTCAGATAAATTAGGGATTTTGTCTTCAGTGACAGTGTTCATGTGATACTGAAGCATTCTCCCACATTTTGGAATGGATTATTACTTTTTGCAAAGACTGCCCTCTGGGACCAAAAAGCTTTGCCTGTCCCATTTCCCTGAACAAACTGAAGCCCACTCTGTTGAAATCCAGGGTCATTGGTGTGTTGACTGTTCTCAGACAAGACACTGTCCCAACCTAAAAATTAGGAAAATCATGCTTATCTTCAGTGGAGGTTTATGAGTGTTAATGGATGATCCTCTCATAGAGCTTGCTTATATATATCCCTACACCACTTAACAAGAAGAAAGCCTGTTAACACATTTCTAATACTTCTTATCATATGTAAGATATAAAATTGTTATTATGGATGGAGTTCTGAACAAGGGAAAGTTAGATTCTAAAGGAATCCTCGTGCACTACGAAAATGAGAGGCAGAATCCTATGTCCTAAGTATTATGACAGCAAACATACTTCTGTAACCATGCAAGTACTGCAAACATAGATGATAGACATGAAATACTGTGTTTAAATATTTTATTACTGTATTACAATTGCAGGGATTTTAAAGGTCACCTTGGTAAAGGGTTCTTGCCTCCCAGCAGCTGATTCTTGTTTTCTGCAGTAGCTTTCCACGTATGTAGAGAATACCGATAATATTGAGAAGTTTCTCTTACCTTGAGTGGGATTTTCAAATGAATGCATGTGCATTTTCTCCATTGAATTTTTGGGAATGTGAATACTGTTAATGGTGTCCTGAAATAGTGGCAACAATAAAGTTATGTAGCAATTTGAATTAAATACATCATAGATGAAGGGTTTTATTATAAGAGCTACTTTAAATATTTAAAAATCTTTTAGAGATTGATGCATGTCACTGCATTGCAATTTTTCTTGAAGATTTGCTTTCTTTTTTCAGATGGATCCATCTTTATGCCACGCATTTGATCTATTTTTGGAGTAGTGAGGTGTTTTTTTTTTTTTCTAGTGACAGGCATACAATTATATTAGACATTTATCCATATGGCTCTAAACATACTCAGTTATTCATGTAGGAGTGCATGTCCTCTTGCTGTAATCTTGACAAAAGGATTACAGAGAGGTCAGGAAAAGTACTAACATTTACCTTCTGGAGAGTTTAAATGATTCTGTTAGTCCAAAGAGGCAAATCAAACTGAAAGAAAAAGCAACAAAACTATTGCATACACTATAGAAGTCCAGTAAGAATGAAACTATTTTAGGTTGTGTCTCAACCATTATTCTGACCTCCTTACAATCCCATACATGGATTTTACTGTGTGTGAACAGGCTGACACAGGAGGGTATTGGTGTGACTTGGACTCACTCCAATGTACTGTTGAAACACTCTTCAGACACAGAGCCAGAAATTCTTCAATCAGTGAAACTGATTTTGTCAAGGGCCATAAAGATGATTAAAGGACCAGAGCATCTCTTATGAGGAAAGGCTGAGGGAGCTGGGCCTGTTCAGTGTTGAGAAGAGATGACTGAGAGGGAACCTCACCCATGTCTGTCAGTATTTGCAGGGAGGTGTCAGGGAATGAATCAGGCTCTGCTTGGTGGTGCTGAGCAATAGGACAAGGACTTCTTTCCTGTGCAGTGATGGAGCACTGGAACAGATCACCCAGAGAGGGTGTGGAGTCTCCCTCACTGGAGATATTCCAGAACCTTTTGGACACAATCCTGTGCCATGTGTTCTAGAACGACCCTGCTTGAGCAGAGAGGTTGGATCAGATGACCTATTGTAGTCCCTTCCAAATTGACCCATTCCAGGATTCTGTGATGATACTTCTTATGTTAAGACAGCTCCTTCTGGGTATGTGGTGTCCCTTCAACCTTTGACTGAATGTTGTGACAATCATAGCTTATAGTGAAATATGTTGTCAAAGAAAAACCCTTTTATACTGAACCACTTTAAGAAGACCAAAGAGCTCTTAAGTTCAGAGGAAACAAGTTCTTTTAGAAGGTTGGCTATGATATTTAGGTATTTATAGAGATAAAAGAGAGAAAATACAAAACTGGGGCAGTTGATTCTGATTAGATTAGAAAATAAATTGAAAAATAAAAGGTTTATATAAGTTCTCATCCTGTGCATTGTGTCCTCATGGGGAAAAAATTGTTTTCCAAACTTGGCTTCACTAAACTCAGTGCCTCTCAGAGCTGTTGCAAATCCCCTTTCATTTCCTCTGGTTTGTGTGAAGCTTTTGTTTCTGTAGTCCCAGATTCTTCATTTTGGATCTCCTTCTCTGTTCCTTTCAAAAGTTTCTCAATCCTCAGATGAGATATAGGCTTCCAACTCCCTCCTGCAAATCTCCTTCACCTGCCACATCCTTCATTCTCTCCAAAATATTATTTTCTTTGGGCACAATCAAATTATTGTGAATGGCAGGAGAATTCTCCCTTTTTCTCCTGCAAATTTCACCTAATTCTATCAGTCTTTTGGTAGAAAAACTACTATGCAAACTGAGAAAACACAAATGAAATTTATATTAAATGCCACAAGGGTCATCTATGAGTGAGGAAGGGAAAGGAGTAGAACACATTTTTACAAGAACATCTTTTAGAAGCGTCTCTGTGACTAACTACCTGGAATTCACTGGTGTTCTCTGTGTGTGACTGCAGCCCTGGCAGGTAGTGCAACTGTTGAACAGTTTTGGCAGAGTAGGGCCTTCTGTAGTAGTAGATTTTAAAATAGTTGTAACTGGGTTTTTCATAGTTCTTCTGATTTAGTGGGAGATCACAGGCTCAGAATGATTAAGGTTGGAAGGGACATTAAGGATCATCTAGTTCTAGACCCCTAATGATGACGGTAGGCAGGAAACTGGGCATATATTTCTGTATCTGAGCTGCTTCATTTTTAAATAGTTGCAGGTGGGAAAAGCGGAATGGAAACTGATAAACACTTATTATATTTTTCATGTTCATTCATGGCTAGGCTTCGCGAACGAAGATTTTTCATGTAATCCATTGCTGTTTCTCTCTTTTTCATTTCCTACAGAGGTTTGCTTCTGAAAAAGTTGTGCTCAGTGTTCAGTAACATCTAAGGGACATTTGACATCTCCGTTTTTTCCCTTTTCTCATTTTCTTTTTTGTTATTCAAAAGCTTCATATGGGAACTAGGGAGAAAACAAGATGCTGTTTTCTGACATTTCTCATGAAAGCAGAGAATGGGGGAATCTAAACAGGGTGAATTTGTTTTGAAAAATCAATTGTCCATTAATTTCATAACAGAGAGGCAATGTTATTACTTTAAGTGCACCTTTTAAACAATAAATACATTTTTTAAAAATGAAATACTTGACACCTAAATTTGTTGTTGTTGTTGAGAGCTACTTTTATAGATCTAGTGGAAGCAATATTAAGAGTTTTACCATATTCATTGCTCATGACATTGTTTAGGAAATAGTTATCATAGAGGTAATTATTATGTTTATTATATTATAATTTAGAACTCCTGTGTTATCTATATGGGATATTATCTGTAGACATGCATTGCCAAAATGTAATAGGCAACTGCATTTATGAAAAATGCAAACTAACCATTAGTATATTTTTTAATGCTATATAGCTCTAGAGTTGGGCAGTAGATATTCTTTAAGGAATTAAAATAAAGAAATCTGTATTGTACGACTGAGTATAAGAAACAATGAATATTCTTTTTATGTCAAAACTGTACAACATGAATTCCCAGTGACAAATACTTTCTTTTATAAAAAGCCCCAGCAACGTCAGTGTGAACAGTCACAAGAGTAAATGACCATGAACATGAAAGAGAGTTACATAAGGGGCATCTGTGATTTTATTGCTCAGCCTGAAAAGGGTCCTTAACAAACAATTGGGTCCTTAACGGAAATACAAAAGTCAGATTCAGATCCGTTATTATCCAGAAGAGATAGAATGTTAATCCGTGTGTTAAAAATTTGCAGGATGCCTCTAACAGTTTTTACAAGGCAATGATCCTCCTATGGATAAGCATAGACTGAGTCCAAAACTGCCATAATATCTGTCGCTACATAGACACACATTTCAATGCCTGGCAGTAGCTGCAACGTCATGGAGTCATGGAACGGCCTGCGTTGGATGGGACCTTAAAGATCATCTCATTCCAAACTCCCTGCCAGGGACAGGGACACCTTTCACTAGACCAGGTTGCTCAGAGCCCAATCCTACTGGATCTTGAACACTCCCAGGGACTGGGCAACCACAATTTCTCTGGGCAATCTGTCCCAGTGTCTCATCACCCTCACAGGGAAAAATTTTTTTCCTATTGCCTCATCTGAACCTACTCTCTTTCAGTTCAAAGGCATTCCCCCTTGCCCTCTCACTACACGCTTTTGTAAAAAGTCTCCCTCCATCTTTCCTGTAGATTCCTTTCAGGTACTGGAAGGCCACAATTCGGTCGTTCCAGAGCCTTCTCTTCTCCAGGCTGAACTATCCCAATTCTCTCAGCCTTTCCTCAGCTCTATTCCTCTTATCAATTTGCTTAACAGCATGGTATAAAGTAGAGAAAGACTAATTTTTCATGTTACTGGTCTTCTGCATGCAATCATTTTCATATTTCAGAGCTTTGGTGATATTTTATTTCTCAATTGTAAAGGTGAAAAAAAATATAGATATTGTACAAGGCAAATTTGGCTTTAAAGGGAGGACAATCAATGGTAGCCTTACAAGTGAGAGATGCCTACATAAAATTACTGACAAGTAAATTGAAATAAACTGTATATACCAGTAACGAGGAAAATATTTCTAATGTGCATGTTATGTTAAATTTAAAAAAAAAAAAAAAAAAAAAAAAAAAAAAAAAAAAAAAAAAAAAAAAAAAAAAAAAAAAAAAAAAAAAAAAAAAAAAAAAAAAAAAAAAAAAAAAAAAAAAAAAAAAAAAAAAAAAAAAAAAAAAAAAAAAAAAAAAAAACAAAAACAAAAAAAAAACCCCAAACCAACCAACCAAACAAACAAACAAAAAAAGTTTTTATAAAACATGATTTAGAAGAAAAACTCCAAACTAGAAGAAAATAAACTTTCTTCAGTTTGTGCAGTCTTTGATAAAAGTCACTAACTGCAAAGGTCACAAATGAAGTGACTGCAATATACTTTGTTTGACAGACTGAACTGAGATTGTTGTCAGATACAATGCAAGGAAACTAAGCACTTTGGATTCTTCTTCCTTTCCTCAGAGAGATTCACAAAGGCTTATTTAATCTAGCATATCTCTGCATTTGCACTCAGTCTATCAGTCATGATGTCTGAAACTGTGTTGTGCAATATTTTTCATTCTTCCCTTGTTCCAGTCTTTAAAAATTGCACTTCTTTGTCTCTATATAACAGCATTCAGAGAGAGAGAGGGGAGGATAATCCCTCTTCTTTTGAATTTAGTTACGAATAAACATTATGAATTAATAGAAAGGTCTAGAAAAAGTGAAATTGCAATGACATGAGATTCCAAATCAAATAACAATTCACAGCACATAGGTGACTTCTGTTCCATTAAGTAAGATTCTGGGAGGTGTTGAGCATCCTTAACATTTATTAAAGTGATGCTGATGTTTGAAGAATTCTCACTATTCTCTAGGAAATTGTCTTTGCAACATTAAATTATTAGTGCTGTTAATAATGCACTAATTGTGTTTTTTTACTAATTGTATAGCACTTTGGAATTCCAGATGAAGTCTGTTTTTGAGAAAGTAAGTGTTATAATTATACCATCATGTAATAACATATATTATAATGTGTAAGATATTTATTTTATTTAAAAATAAAAAAATCCAACTGGATTTGTCTCAGTTTCATTCCTCACAGTATTTTTCAAATGTAATGAAAAGGAAATTTATGGTATTTGCTGTAACTTACTATCCTACTAAATTTTTTCCTCCTTATTTTTTGTTAGACATTTAAATCACTAGATTCTCTTTTGTGTGGGTTGCTATGAAAACACCAAAGAAATTTCAATTGTAAAGAAAAATTCCTAGATAAATTTTGAAGGACAGTACATATTTAGGATTTTGTCCATAGTTTTAAAGAGAAAATTTTCCTTCAGATATTGCAGTGCAAGAAAATAGCCACCACATTCTAATCAGAGGCAATATGATGAAATGTGATCTTTAGGAAAAAAAACTATCATCCCAAGTTATTTGAAAAACATTTGAATAGGTTACATACATGTAATAAAGAGAAAGGATAAAAGATGAATTTAATAAAAGTAAGAAAAATCAGTGGTATCTACAACTGGTTGTTTCCCACTTCATCCCCTCTCTCACACATTATTATGATGGTAGAATGCTGTGACATTTAACACTTACACACTCCTTGTGTTTTTAATTAGGAACACCTTCTGCTTGCCCCCAGGTTTTTTTGGCTTTTCCTTTTTTCCTAAGGGTTATTCAAGAATAAAACTTGTCTCCTCCAAGCATATTTCCAAATTGTTAGTGAAATACTCTAATTCTTAAATTTTGCTATTTCAGAGAGACAAATTTGAGAATAACACTCTTTAGAGTTTCTTGAGCAGGTCTGTTGCCTGGAGAATGAGATATTACTCTTATGATCTAGAAATTGTAGAACTGTATACAGGTTTGTATGCAGTTTCTTTTTCCCTTCAGGTTAGAAACACAGGCCTTCCCCTGTTTCTGTAGCAGTTCCAAACCACAGTAAAGTGGGTCAGATGAAATAGAAAATTATCATAAAATTCCTAATGTTACTAGTACCTATTTTCCTCAAAGTAATATAGAAAGAGAAATAACATCATATCACTAATTATTAAAACTGCTCCTTTTATGAAGATGTGGAAGTCTTTTCATCAGGTTCACTGGTAAAACAGTGCGAAAAAAGGTAACTTTCAGTATTTGATAAGCAATCAAAAAGTTGTAAATGTTGTCTTAAAACAATATTTTCTAAGATAATTAATTTGTATCAATTAATTATCTTGTATTACTTTCATGCCAGCTCATAATATATATATTTTCAGGGCACTGAAGATATGTAGCATTGTTTTAATGCTAAGCACTTTTTACTTTCTTGCAATAAAAGATCAGGCACATTATCTTACCCATCAACAATATTGTGGTTCTTTTCCTGATTTTAGGTAGCAAGTAATCCACCCTTACTCCCCCCCATATTTAAATTATTGTAAATTTTTCCTTATGCAAGTTGTCCTGAAGTTATATTTAAATAGAATGTAGAAATATAATAAATTATTATTATTTGCATTTGTATGTGTGTCTATAGCATCAATATCATATCTCAAATGAGAGCATTGGCAACTTAGCCAGGTAATAAAGTAAATTCCTCTCTGTAAATCCTAAAATAACTATAAATCACTTATCAGAAGTTTTTTTTCAAATAATTTAACTGATTTTAATTAACCCTGAAGTAAACACATTAATTAGGTTCTAGTGAAAGAAAAATTGGGACATTCTGAGATAATGAAGAGAGTAGTAAAAAGTGATCAAATTATCTTTAATCTCATGTTTCAAGGGAATCATCATGAATAGGTCTTGCATTTATAATTTTTTTAAAAGTAGTTTAAAGTAGAAGTCACTCCCAATAGAAATATCCATCTGGGTAATTCTTTTGCCTCCCTTTCTCCTCACAGTCCTCTCAAAACCCAGACAAAAGAGGAAACAATAATTGACCTGTAATAATATAGAAGTCACACCATGAAACATCAATTAATGGCACAGACTTTGTTCTCCAAAAACATTCTAAATCCTTCTGCATGGTATTAATCAATATATTCTAGGAACTCCTGAGAACACACACAAAATTACTGATGTTCTCACATGCACCCAGCATAGATCATCCTGCACTCTCTAGCAATGAATTAAAGATTTTATATCTTAACTTGGAGGGAATCAGAAATCATGAAGTTTTCAGGTCAGTACCCTGTATATCAGTATCTTTATCATCTCTCTTCACCCCGTTTCCAACACTTAATCATTTTTTCACCTTTAGATGATAATATTTCAAAAATGTTTTCCTGTTTTATCTGAAGCGCTTAAATATCTTGCAGAGGGAAGATGTTTTAGTTTTCATGGTAATTGAGTACAGAATATTCACAATCAAACTATTTATTAATAGATAGTTGAGCAAAAGCCTATGAATGCAGGTGAAGGTGGGCCTATAAATGAAGGTGTATGGACCCAAGATGAAGAAGAATTTCTTTATGAAGAATAAACACTACTGAATGTTAAATAAGGGGTCATTCATGTATTCAGAAGTGTGTTACATCTGCTGGCCTAGATCCTTGTAAGAATAAAGCATGTCCTTTAAACTTTCATAGAAACCATGCTAATTTACTAGGATTACCTATAGCATTCTACTCTCTTTGAAGCCTTGTTCGAGAAAATTAAAGAGAAAGAATTATCCCATGACAAAATATCATTTTTATATTTTTATTTGAGGAAAAATTGCCTCGCTCTCCCTGTGGTGATTGTCATTAGTGTATATTTTCTTCAAGGGTGAACTTATTTTTTCAAGATAGAAACATGAGCTGATCTCTGTGACAACATGCATTGCCTGCATGAAGGTGCCACTTAATGCATATACAGAATCAACAAAGTATTTTCTAATTGTCAACCTTAATAGCTAAAGGAAAAAAAAAATTGCCACTCACATGTTTGGGGTTTTTTTTTCATATAAGTTAGTCTTCTATGACATTCAGGTTTTAAAATGTACAAGTAGTAGACTGCTATGATTTGTGTAATTTCATTTGCTGCCTTTTTGTGATGAGGAAAATCAAAGGGAAACAAACCAAACTTACACTGAATAAAAAATAAACTAACTCTGGAGATGCAGAGGTAATTAGTTTTAAGATCAAAAATATATTTGAGTAAAAATACAACTAGACAGAAAAAAAAAATTAGGAATGCAGATAAGGTGAAATGCTTTGCAATTTAAAGGGCATTTAGAAATATGGTGCTTCAGTTCCTGCCTTTCCCTTGAGACATGATGAAGGTAAAAGTTAAGTCCTGTGCCAAAATTATTACAGGAACCAAACGGAAAACACTTATAATTCTTAAAGATTGACCTTTTATTTTTTTTTTCCCAATGTCAAATTCTACAGTGTAAAATAAATTTAATCTCAAGGTCTCAGACAATTTTGAAATAACTAGGAACTGAGCAACAGAGCAATTTAAGAAAATGGCTTAGAAACCAATTTTTTTAAGTGTGTGCTAGAGTGATTTCTTGAAGGAAGAAGGAGACTTTGTTAGGAACATTAAAAAATTAAAAATTGAATTTAAAAACTCTCAGGTTTATCAACTTATTTTGTGAAGAGGAAACTTCATTTCTAATTGTCAAGTATTCATGATTATTCATACTTTAAAAGTAAGAGAGAGAACAGACCAGTTGTTTACAATTTGTTTAGCTTAAAGGGTAAAATTCATCCTGTGCAGAGATGTGGCAGAGAGAATATGAAAAACTTTAGGTTTTATATAAGCACAGATTCTTAAAAAGCTTGGTGGAGCTTGTTCAGCAGATCAAATTTATCTCTGCTTATATGGCCAGATCTATACCTGAAATAATCATTCTGATACAGGTTATTAATTTGCTAAAACACATACATATATAGGTGACCAAAAGGTGAAGGAATATAAATTGAAGTTCTCTGCAGATGGTTGTTGGATTTTAGTGCACATAAACTAAACCCAAATCTAAATGTTGCAAAGGTTTTGATGTTCTTCTTGTCAATTTACACTTTATTTAGCCTTTTTCCTTACAGTGAAAAGAAAATGCAATTACAACCTTTCACGGACTTCAAAAAATAAAATCAGTAGTTTAAGAGCACCCCATATTTTAGATAGGGTTGCTGTATGTCATGTCAAGAAACAGCAAGGGGTTTGGACTAGATGATCTCGAGAGGTCCCATCCAACCCCAACCATTCTGTGATTCTGGAATAACATTAGAAAATTATTAGTTCTTAATTGAATGTTCAATACAGATGAATTTACACAACTCCTACAACAAGAATTAGTACCCAGCTAAATAAAATTCATACCACTCATATTTTTTCAAACCTCATTTAATCAGAGCACAATACAAACATCAGGTAAATGAAGTAAAAAATGTTACGAAATTTCTCTTAAAAGGATGTAAGGATGGATGCCTTTTTCACAGTATGTAATTAATAGTTCCTCAAGTAAGTAGTTTGGTTTTGGTAGGACTATTTGCCAAGTACTACATATGAAAAGAGCTGAAAGAATCTTGCTGTAGGGAGTTTATTTCATTCTTACCCAGGTCTTGCAAAATATTACACAAAATTGGCATCCAGTCTTGTTGATGATGAAAAAAATAGGCCATTTAATTCATTCTGAATTTATGAAATGCTGTGGTCTAAAAATGATGTTGCATCATTAGTTAGCGTCTGCTCCAGGATTCATGGTATTTTGAAGAGGAATGATTAAGGACGTTATCAGACGTTATCAGTAAATCTACAAAGAACAGGACACACAGCATTTAAACATTACCCTATCATCTGTGCAACAAATGTTCAGCATCATTATGTTTCCACAATAGCAATTTGCTATTGCTCTGTGGGGTAAGCAATCAATACAGGCAGGCAATGCTTTTTATATCAATAGAAAGAGAGTACAGCTTAGTCTGTTCCAGCCTTTGCAAAATCAATAAGCATGTCTCTTTATATGGCAGACAATTAGTCTCAGTTGCAGATAAGACTGACAAGGTATAAGCTATAATTAACACAGGAAAGCCTTACACAATGTGCATGCCTCTGTTTGTAAAATGTCATTCAACTTTTTACTGAGCATTAAACATAAATATTGTTTATATCAGTCCCTAATGCACAAAGACCTGCCTAGAATCTTAATTCTTTCACAGAAAAGCAACAACCTCTAAAAGTGATGCTGTAAGAGTTTTAAGTGGAGTACTCAAAGTGTGCCTCATATCTATCTGAATCTGTGTATGGCGAATATATTTAAAATACAGAATAAATAGATTTCAAATCACACTCTGACCTCGATCAGACATAATGCATACAAACAGCTCTGCAGAGAGTGGTTGCCATCGGAAACAGATAATTTGCTCCTTGAATTTGATAACTTGTACTTAGTATTGCACTGAATCCATAAAGTTCACCTATTCTTTTCCCTGTTGTATCTGTCCTCCGGTCAGTCCTAAGCAATCACAAGGAAAATCAATTGATCCATGAATCCTAGAATCATAGGATGTTAAGGGTTGGAAGGGACCTTAAAGATCATCTAGTTGCAAACCCCCTGCTGTGGGCAGGGACACCTTCCACTAGAGCAGGTTACTCAAGGACTTGTCCAACACAGCTTTGAACACTGCCAGGGTTGAGGCATCCACAACTCCCCTGGTCAACCTGTTCCAGTAAATCACCACACTCACAGTAAAGAATTTCTTCCTAATATCCAGCCTACATTTCCCCTCTTTCAATTTGTTCCTATTATTCCCTGTCTGTCCCTAAAGTTCCTGAAGAAAAGTCCTTCTCCAGTTCCCTGTAGGTCTCCTTCACATACTGGAAGGTGCTATGAGGTCTCCACACAACCTTCACTTCTCCAGGATGAACAGCCACAACTCCCTCAGCCTGTCTTCATAGGGGAGGTACTCTAGTCCTCTTATCACCTTTATGGCATTCTCTGGACTTGCTCCACCAGCTCTGTGTCCTTCTTATGTTGGAGACCCTAGAGGTGGATCCAGCATTCCAGGAGGCATCTCACCAGAGCAGAGTAGAGAGACAGAATCCCCTTCCTCAACCTGCAGCTCACACTGCTTTGGATGCAACCCAGGACATTTTTGGCTTTCTGGGCTGTGAACCCACATGGATGGGTCATGTTGAGTTTTTCATCAACCATCACCCCCAAATCCTTTTCTGCAGGGCTGCTCTCAATCCCTTCTCCATCCATCCTGCAGGTTTGTCTGGGATTGCCGCAACCCAGGTGTGGGTAGGAACTTGTCCTTTGCTTCGTTGAACTTCATGAGGTTCACACAGACCCACATCTTCACCCTGCCCAGGTCGCTCTGGTTGCCTTGTCCCTTCCCTCCAGCCTGTTGTGTGGGACAGTGTCACACACTTTGCACAAGTCCAGGTAGATGGTGTCATTTACTCTGCCCCCATCTGCCAGTGCTGTAAGCCTGTCATAGAGGGTCACCAAATTTTTCAGGCATAATTTGCCCTTAATAAAGCCATGTTGGCTGTTACCAAGCACCTCTTTGTTTTCCATGTGCTTTAACATAGTTTCATGGTCTGCTCCATGGTCTTGCCTTGTGCAGAGGTGAAACTGATCTGTAGTTCCCTGGATCTTCTGCTTTCCTCCTTCACTAGAATCTACATGGAGCATTAATAGTGCGTAATAAGCAGTGGTTTTAAGTAGACTTGACAGCTGCTCTGTAACATCCCTGATCCGGGGTCCGGGAAGGCAGCACGTATCCTCCAAAAGTGAGTCAGGCTGACAGTGCCACTGAGGAGGCCTCAGTGTCTCCTAAAGTAGTTATGCACTACTATAACCCACTACCTTTTCTTGGTTGAATTAGTTGTTAATTTCTTTATTTTTTGAGAAATTGGGCTGCTGCAGTTAGCTCTGGCTGTTCTGCCAGTGCGCTGGGTGTTGCCTTGTTCCCCTGCAGAGCTACAAAGTGTTTCTGGATAGGGTTGTCTATCTGGGGGGAAATTCTAGTTTTAAAGGAAGTTCCTTCCTCTTATTAGTTCCCTCCCTCTTCCTTTTGTTGGGTTTTCTTTTTCAGTGTTTCCCAGTCCTCCATGTTAACACCTTCCCTCTCCCCCATGTGTGCCAGGGGGTGAATTTTTAACCTCTCCTCAGTGGGCTATGGTTTCCCCACCTTCGGATCTTGGAACCATCTCAGCTCCACTGATATCTCTCAGTTTTTGACTGCCTCCTACAGCTCAAACATCTGTTGCTGGAGGTCCTCCACCAGGGCACACCTATTACAGTTCAGTGAACTCCCTGATGCTCATTGACCTTCCCACTTCCTATTTCAGCTCTGCCACCAGGCTGAGCAGATCATCCAGATGTTCACACCTCAAACTGATGTTGTCTCCGCTGCCCTCTGGCATCAGTGAAAAGCTCAGGCTCTCACTGCAGCCCAGACATCTGAACCCTGATGCTGAGGTCCATTTGGGTCACCACATTCCTCCCGACCAGGTGGAAACCATAGTTAGTCCTCTTCTAGTTGAGTGGGTGATGACTGAATCCCTAAATTCCCCTCAGGTGCTGGGTGAGTGACTGCACCCTGCCTTTGTAAACTGGCTGTGTGAACTGCTGTGCCACACCCTGGATGACATCACACGCTGTTGTCCAGACCTTGCATATCAATGAGTAATGGTGAATTCAGCAAAATCTGTACTCTCACCACTATATTCAGCTGACTTCATTTGTGTTCAAGGTCCTTAGAACCTCCAAAAGATGGTTGGTATGGAAACATTAACTACTTTCTTGAAACAAAACTTCATTGTTGATAACTTTACCTCCTATAAGACTGAAAATGAAAAAAAAAAAGCAAGTACGTCCATGTACTTCCTTGTGCAACTTTACCCTAAAATACATCTAAATCAGTATCTGCATTTTTTTAAAAAAATTAAGGTACTATACGTAAGGCTTAAATTTAATTTAATTAGAAATATGAATAATACTGTAAGCAAGAACCTCAGAAGAGTTATTTTAAAAATTACTATTTTGAAAAATAAGAGAGAAAGGTCAGAAATACAAAGAAATTACTGTCAACATGTGACCATATATGGATCTGAGCTTATGTTTTTCTAGAATAGTTTTGTCTTTTAAACTCCTGACAGCTATTGCACCTTATCAATGGGTGGTTAAGTAACAGCAGTTATGACAGTACAGCTTTCAACGAGCTCTGTTTGAAGTCTTTTTGCTGATTTTTCTAAACATGACATTTTTAGTTGCTTTGTAAAACTGCTTCATCTTATCTTTGTAATATTTTTATCAACACGAAAGAAGCTATCAGTAAAATTCTTTTATGTGTTTCTCTTACCATTTATCTTTTTGTTTCTAAGATTTTTTTTATTTCTAATACCGTACCCTCCACTCTTTTTTTAAATGCTATTCAGTAATAGCTGCTTGGGATGTCATTCACTGAACACTAGTTCTCTTCTGAGGTTTAACCACAGTAAAACTAAGGCTCATTAGAGACTAACACTTAGGCTCATTAACCTGAGTCCCTGTGTATCACGAACTTATGAAATGGAGCCTTTTGCCTTGATGCTCAGTGTGTGTCTCAGTTTGCATTCTGATCCAGCAGGTGTGGCATTCAGAGAGATAAAAGGACGAAGTCCTCACAGATTCAGTTCCTTACAGCTACAGACAGAGCACTGGTTTACTCCAAGCCTTGAACTGGTCATCATTTTTAAAAACATCTTTAGTTCCTTCCAGTTTCCCTGTAAAAAAATTAAACAACCAATGGTCTCATGCCTCTGTGAAAGGAAAAATACAAAGAAGCCCTTGTTTTAATGGTACAGAACTAGCTGATGCATAAATGACATCTCACATCTCCTCCAGAAGCAATTTAGGAGAATGTTCTTTACAGGCCTTTGGCATGTGACCATGAAACATCCAGAGTCATAGAAGATTTAGAACATCCTCTTGAGTATAATCTTTTGAGCTCTAGTAATAACATAGCTATTCATCTCTTTTGATAAGTATTTCAAAGGTGTGTCTAATCAAGAACCACTTTACTTTCCATTGTATTTCCTCCTTTTTCTCCTTCATGTGGAGGAAGGCTGGACAGTTTTTTTTTTTTATATGGGCTTCTGTTATAGTCTTGGATTGGTGCAGTTTTCAAACCATAGCAAACACCCATTCAGCTGAGACTGGATATTCATCTGCCTTGCACATAAACATTATTACTATTATTATTATTATTATATTAAAAACATGTTCAATAAGAGAAGGAATCCCTTGTTTCCAAGACCCATAGATATAGTTATCCTGTATGACAAGGAAAATGGGATTTATAGTGTTTACAGTGTTTATTTTTAGTGTTTATAGTTTCAGGCCAGGTTAAGGCATGTATATATATATATTATGTAAGGTATTATATATTTTATACAATAGATTCTTATAAATAGATTAAGAATGTATGATATTAAACAAAAGCCATTGCACAGTTTTCTAATTATTTCTAATTATATGGGTTTGTTTTCTTCTCTTTTAATCTTTCCCTATCCCGAAGAACAAATGGAACAAATAGTTAAGACCTTATTTTATATGTGTATATAAATATTTATAATTTTTTTTAAATAGACCCCTATCTTATCCTGTAGCTAAAGAACATGAAGCAGAGCTCTAGGTCAGGAGACCCCTTGCAATTCCTAATCCTGAAGCTATAAAGACTTTTGGTGTTTTTTCCATCTGTAAGTGGAGTCAAAAGGTTATTATGTTAGCAAGGATAAGACTTTTCCGTTGCCCTTCTCGGGACATACTTCAGAGTCTAATGTCTTTCTGCTCATGAGGGGCCAGAACTGGACACAGGATTTGAGGTGTGGCCTCACCAGTGCCCAGTGCAGGGGATCAATCACTGCCCTGGTCCTGCTGGCCACATAATTTCTGACACAGGCCAGGATGCCACTGGCCTTCTTGCCCACCTGGGCATTTAGTGGATCATGTTCAGCTCCTGTCAACCAGCACCCCCTGATCTGTTTCCACTGGGCAGCTTTCCAGCCACTCTTCCTGAGCCCAGAGCTCGGGGAGTGTTTGTGATCCAAGTGCAGGGCTCAGCCCTTGGCCTTGTTGAAAGTCATGCCATTGGACTCAGCCCATCAATCCAGCCTGTCTAGATCCCTCTGCAGAGCCTTCCTTCCCACCAGCTGATCAGCATTCCCACCCAACTCGGTGTCATCTGCAAACTGGCTGAGGGTGCACTCAATCCCTTTGTTCAGTTCACTGATAACATTATTAAACAGAACCAGCCCAAAATACTAGCCCTAGGGAACACCACTACTTACCAACCACCAGCAGGATTTAGATCTGCTCACCATCACCCTCTGGGTCCAGCCATCCATGCGTTACTTTACTCAGGAAAGAGTACACCCATTAAAGCCATGTTTCCCTAGGAGACTGCTGTGGGAAACAGTGACAAAAAGAGATAAGGGATTCAAGGCACATGTCTTATAATATTTTAAGAAATGTAATAATCCAAAACTCCTGTGTGAACCCATTGCCACTCCAATAAAACTATTTCATGAGCTGAGTGCTTCTTAGCTAAATAATCTTTTTCCTGTTGCTTTATTTGCTACTGCAGTGGTTTTGACCTGTAACAGAATCAACCCCAATTCTTTTTCCCTCTTTCATTATTTCCTACTTGATAATTTAAAATAGTACCAGCCACGTACATCACTTGAAACTGAAATGAACATGATCCAATGTAATTTGCACAACTGGGTGAAAGAAAGCTGAATGGAAAGGTAGGTGTTAACTTCTATCTCCAGATTTCAGACCGTTGCTACTTGATGCTTATGACCTAATTCTTTTATTGATGACACTAATTTAAAGTGAGTGACCAAGCGTCCCACTGTGATCAGAACAGTTGCACAGAGTAATTGAATGTGGAGCTACTCAAGTGATTTTTGCTATCCAAAAGACAAGTGAAGGCATCTACTGTGCTCTTTTAAACATCATCAGTCTTACTCTGCAGAGAAACAGTATGCAAAAGTTTTGAAAGTTTCTCTACAGAATATTTTTAAGTTGTGCTTTGATTAAAGTAAAACTATGGATTCACAAAAATACATGTTTATGTGTGGAAATATACCTTATTATGTTAACTCAGATATCCGTGTGTTGTCATTTATAGGAAAAATTATCAAATTGTATTTTGGAATTTTTTTAGAGTTGGGGTTTAACTTTTTTTAAAATAGCGTCAGGAAGATGGTGTCTTTTTCCCCTTTTGATTTGTTCAGTGCAATGTAGTTTTGTATTTCCAGCTTGAGTGAGACCCAAACCGTGGAATCATAGAATTGCTTGTGTTGGAAGGGACCTCAAAAATCATCTAGTTCCAAATACTCCTTCTCTTACACATCACTACTTCACATCATTACTCATATGATTGCTAATTCCATTTTTTTTTTATATATATCTTGTTTTCAGAGTTTGTGTTTTAAGATGTTTGGAAATACACCCAATACCTTTCAGCCATGAGGAGCTCTTTCCTCTCAATCTTTTCCTAAGCTGCTTCCAAACAGTAAATACAAAATTTTGGGCCTTTATCGCCACTATCTCCTGAGCTGCTGTCTGTTTTGTGATTCTCTTGCCCCATGCTTATAGGTCTTCTGATTCTTATTACTGTTCTGCTGACTTCTGTACTGAACTTACTCTAGCATGCAGATGGAATCATTAAGATGTTTTCCATTATACTTCTTTCTCACAGAATGAAGATAGACAGATGATTAAAAATTGTCAAACTCATTAAAAAACAAACAAAAAAAATCGAAACCAAAACCAACCAACAAACAAATAAACAAAACAAACTCAAACCCAAAGAAACAAAAAACCCCAACCAAGAAAAAATCCTCCAAACCCAGAAAAAAAACCATAATTGTTGATACATTTTATGTTCCATCCATCAGTCCAAACATCCTTTTCTTCTGTAACTCCACAGCGATTTCAGGAAATAGCTAAAATACTTCCCCATCTACTACTGAAATGCCCACAGTTCATCTTTGACACTCTTTTCCACTTCCCTATTGCTCAACCAATGTTTTCTTCTCTCTCCTTTTAACAGAGCTGGAGGTTAGACTGAAATACACCTTATATTTCATTGTGCTAATAGTCCAACCCACACACTGTCAAGCAGCAGAGATGCACTCTGACAAATGTGTCCTTCCAAAATAGAACTGACCCTGAATACAGCAGCTAATTCCCTTTTTATGTACTCAACAAATCACAATGAAAAAATCAATCAAATGTCATCATTGCATCATTTAAAAATGAGATACAATATCTTTGAAGTCTGAGGGAAAAAAAGAGACTGAGGTTAAAATCACAAACTGGAGCTATAATTTATGGCTTAATTAAATCCTGCATTGATATCCTTATCTGACAATACCTGTCTTTGCTCTTAAATTGTCTCAGTGGGAATGAATCACAAGGGGTATGTTTAACTGAATCTCAAGAGGCAGTATCCAATCAGATAGGAAATGAGAACAGATGTATTGAAGATTTCTAATGTTCTCAATTCCCTTTTTTCTCTTTTCAGCATCCTTGTAAGATGACATCTATCCCAAAGCTGCAAAGAGTTTTGAGAAAATGTCATTCAATGAGCTGAATTGACTGATTTTTTTTTCAGTAAAATGAAAGAATCCTGACATAGGTCAATGTGTTTCCTTTTATAATTTAGAATAAATGTTTTTGATAGCAATGTGTTTGTCCCTTACAGAAAGAAAGAGGTGTATATATTACACAAGGCGGGGGGGAGGGGGAGGCTAAATATATATTTGACACTGAAGCATTGTGCCCAGGAAAAAAAGAAACCCTACATATATGAATTATCCAACTACGGATATATTTTTAGCTTTTATGTATGGATATATGTTTAGATCACAGTCCTAAATGGTTTTATGTCTTATTTTGTCTCTTTCGGGATCCCAAGAACAATGATAACAAAATTGGGCATTGAAAAAAAAAAAAAAAACACATTTTTCCCAATGATTGTTTTATTTTAAGGGCAGCCTCAATCATTTTGTAAATCTTACTGTGATAGATAATTTAAGATGGAAAGATTTTCCTACATTAATTTTTGGTGACTTAAAGAATATGAAATGAAAGGCTTCTTCATCCCAAATTAAAAAATATCTTGAATTGGGTCAGATAAAATTGGTATTACGCTACCAGAACTCCAGCTATAGCTTTGCCTGTCCATATATCTTAGCAATTTTTACTGATTCATGTTTTTATTTAGAACTCATTTTACCTCTGGAATGCTTTAGATAAATGGAAAATATTAATACTGCAATTGTGACATCAAAGTTTTTATGTTCACATGGAATTTTAAAAATGTGTGTCCATTCTTTTCTTTGCTGTTACTATGGTACTTTAATACACAGAGCACTCCAGAATCCGTGTCCCTCAGAAAGAAGTTCTATACTGAATTAAGAATATTATGTGTTTTTTTTCTGGAGGATAAAAAGGGGGTTTGCATGAACTGGCCCCTTAAGAGTAATTTTCAATCCAATCAAGATGGATCAAGTAGGATGCTGACATAAATTTATCAAAATTTTACTTCCTAAAATTAGTACACAAAAATAACCATTAGCCAAGACATGTTCTAACCTATACTTCATTGACCACTATATATTTCCTAGTATTGACTTGATTTTAACACCTTATATTAATTATACCAGAAGGAAAGTGTCTAAGGGTACAAGGTGTGGGTCTGATTGACTTGGTGTGGATTTTTAACAATATACAGAAATTGACTAAAAATGAGTTGATTATTTTGAGTATTGGAGAGTGTTTATGTATTGAAATCTGACTTTATTATAGTATAAAAATAATGATTAAAAAAAACCCCACAGAAGATATGGCATGATTAGATGAATCTCTGATATGGAATAGAGTATAGAATCATAGAATGGCTTTGTTGGAAGGCACCTTATAGATATCATCTCGTTGCAACACCTCTGCCATGGGCAGGGACACTTTCCACTACACCAGATTTGTCAAATCCTGACCTTGAACACTTCTAGTTATGGCAGAAAAGGGAATGCCTAAAAAATACTGAAAGCAGCCAATGCTTCAAAGCCATTCAGACCTCAAAACAGAGAGACTAATGGAAGCATCACCTTTGAATGACTGTGGAGTTTCACTGCTCTGACATTTCCCTTTTAATTTTCTATAAAACATAACTGAAGGATTGTGTATTTAACCTTGATTCTTGGCATTGCAGAATGTGTGAGAATTTACTGCATTATTCAAAACACATAAAGGCAGCACCAGGGAATAAGATATTTCAATTTAATTCCATAAACAAGAAACCACAAGAGAAATACCTTCATTAAAAAGAAGTAAAAAGATTTTATCAGTTAGATACACCTAACATAATTACTTGAAGAAGTTTGCTAAAAACACCTCAATCTAAAGTCAACATTCCTTCAACTGGGAATAAAAAAAAAAGGAAAGAAAATAAATTTTCACAAGGGACACCCTCCCAAACACTTTCCTTTCTTTCTGGGCTGGTAATACTTCTTAAAAATTCAAAATGTTACTGTGTTGGTAGGATTTTGCCAATATTTGAAATCTATTATTATTTTTGTTTGTTTGCTTTATTTCTTTTCTCTCTCTGGTCTTCCAGGTAATTTTGTTTTCTAATTTTTCTCCATCAAAAACATTTATGTCCTAATTTCCTTGCATTTTAAAACTATTTCAATACTTGCAAAATCCATCTGCCTCAGACCTTTTTCTGCTACATTAGAGGATGAAAATTAAAATAACTTAATGACTCACTGCCTGTAAAATTATTTTCATTTTATCACGAATTTTAGTCCCATAGTGAATACAGCTTCAATGCAAGCTTTGTGTTTTGTGCTCTGAATTTGGGATTTCAACTAAATTAAAGCCATCCTTTTAGTCAGAAACTGTGCATTAATCTGCAGGAAGACTCATTTTCAAAACATAATACACGACCAATCACTTGGAAAATTCTAGTCCTTGGTAACTCCACCTCACACTTGAAAAATAGATTCAAAAATATTACCTGGCTTACAGGGCTTTTTAAACTAATTTTTGGAAGTGGGTGTTGGGTTTTTTTTGCAACTTGTTCCCCATATACTCACTAAGAGTTGACTGGTTATTGCATTAGCAGGTTTTGCGAATTGACATGCAACTATAAATTTAGGAGTGACCTGTATGTAGGACAAGACTAGAATAATGCTTTAATCCCATAAATGTTGTCAATATTTAACTAAAGGAGACATCAGTTTTATTTGAATAAAATAGTGGGAGTGTTTTGCCTCAGATTTTGAAACCACTCATGTTTTATCCCTATTTTTGTATTAAATGAAGCTCTATCAAAAAATAACTACTCACTTCCTACATATGAACCACTGAACAGCTCCTTCCTAATTTTGGGTCTTCCTCTAGAGAGTAAATAGTATCTCCTTAAAACATGCACTGTGTTAAAATACAAGGTGACCAGAAACTCACAAAATATCACTTTAGAAACTGAACAAGATGGAATTATAGCATGAAATCTGTTTTCACAACAGGTTTTTCAAAGTTGCTCCTGGTTTTGCCCACCTTTGTTTGGCAAGATTATTTTTACTGTCTCAGTTACTGAACTATAGAGGACAAAAACCACAAACCACCCATCCCTGATGTCTTTAGTTTGGCAAAGAAGTACTTGAATAGCTGTTTTAATTTGGAGTAAGATCATTTTCTCCCGTACTCAAATTTCATTTCCTGATTCATTCTGCATGGAGTCAACCTATTCATTGCATAAATTGAACATACTGCATAATAAGGCAATAATTGTGTTCAACTATACATGTTCAGATGAAAACTGTTTTAAAGCACTGATTTGTATCTGACTTTGCAAGAGGATATTTTTTGTGTCAATGTACTGTATCTAAAATAACCTTAATAGCCATTTTCCTCCTATTTCTTCAGTAAGATGAAGCCAGCTGTACTTTTCGATGTAATGATGCTGATCTTTATGTGAATCATTAATAAAAATTGCTGTTGTTGCAAGGTTTGTTTTTCATCTGTCTTTAGCAAGTGGAGAAGCAGCATTTTCTCAGCTCCTACATTTTCAGCCAAACAGACTGATACAAATGAACCTGTGCCTGTAAACATCCAATCAAGCAAACCTTAAAGCTTGACTGGGACAGGAAAAAAAGAAAAAAAAGGAAAGAAAAAAAAAAAAGAAAAAGGAAAATTGTGGCTCCCGGGCTCACCAAGTTGATAAACTCAGCTGATTGACTTCCGTGCCTACTGAAATTGTTTGAACTGCTATTCCCAGTAGTTATGCCTGTGCCTAACTACAAATTACAATGAGGATAGTAACAGTCAGCATTCATTGACTGAATTTGTGTGGAAACCTGAAGGATGAGTAAGGAAAGGTTTGTGTCATGCAAGTTACTGTGGGTTTTTGGACTGCAAGAACGGGTGTTCATGGCATTTAGATTGTCTAAAGATTTTAGTCTCAAATTAAATTTGAAGACAATCTGTATTATTTAGACATGAGCTTCCTTCTGATGAGTGCAGTTGCACAGATTAATATGAAGAGAAATTGGTGAATATGAAAATTTTCAAAAGGTCCTCCTTCTTACTATGTAGTAGCAATAAATAGGGCAAATATCAAATGGAAAGGAGGAGACCACTGAACAGCATTTTTAAGGCAGTGGAGGCAGGTGGAGCACTCTCCTTTGAAGATTTTGGAAGAAAAAACTGCTTTTCATTGTAATACATGAATAAATTTAAAAAAAAAAAAAAGGCAAAACAGTCAAAACAAAACCAAACTTTCCAAATCAAATTCAAAACTTTCTGAATCAGTGACTATAAGAAAAGTTTTAATTTTGTTTTTACTGCAACATTTCAGAGGCTATCAGCAAAGATGCTCATGTTTCCTAAGAAAACATTTTGGTGAGGACATCACTAGTAGGAGAGAGGGCAGAAATTATGAGAACAGTCACATCCGAAAGGTTTAGAATCAAGACAGAAATATTGCAACAGCAAAAAAGGTACGATACAGAATCTTCAAGCTGTGTTCAAGTGGAACACAATTCTTCACTTTATCTTGATTATAATAATTGATGAAACAGTTTTAAACAAAGAGTGATTACTACCTCTGGAGAAGACATGAATGACAAGAACAAGGTAATAAGATCATGAGCCTTCATGGAAAAGAAAGAGAATGAAAGATAATTATTAACCACAGATCAAAAAACAGTTTGCTGGAAAGGTGCAGAAAACAGTGACATGTTTAGATTCTTAGTGATACATTGGGATATCTAGTTCTCAGGATTCAAAGCTTTCATTTGGGATTTCCACACAGGTTTGTTTATAACACAGGTACCTGGAAAACACAACTCTCAGAAGTACTTTCAAATCCTCTCACTTTTCTCTAACTGGTTCTTGTCTTTACAAGTGTACAAGAAGGTCAATGTTAATCTTAAGAAGATGTGGAAATTAAATTTTCTACACTGTGGAGCCTTTTAATATTCACAAGTTATTTTCCTTATGATTTTTCTGTTTTATTTTACTATCTATTACAAAATTCCTTGAATAGAGAGACCTATCGAGTCAGTCCAGCAAGATGTGGGAATTTCCATTGTTGATTTTGTGGAGTTGGCTTTTTTTTTCATGATGTTGCCATTGTTTCCTTGACATTTTTACTCTTCTGCAAGCCTTCCTGATGCCATTCACAGGGAATTCCTGAATTCTGCTCTAGTCAGTGATATTCAGACAAGGTCACCAACACCCACTGTGTTGGTGATATTCACTTCATTCATTCAAATGTCTCATTTACAATGTTCTTGATTCTTCTGCAGACTGTTATACTTTCTGCATCTGTGTTGAATAGTTACAGAGATAAAGTATGTAACCTTGGCATACATCTCTCTTGATGTTTCACTGTTTAGCAGCTCCACAATCTGTTTGTATTACTATTTTCTCCCCAAGTACTCATTTTTTTTCATTAGCTGTATATTTCATGTCACCATTAAGCATTCAAAAATATGTATTAGTCTGACATATTGGGTTTTATCAACAGTCTTTTCAGAATCAACAAAACATTAATGAGCTTTTCTTTGAACTTCTAATGCATACAGATACCATCATTTTGTTTCTCGTGCCTAAATCTATGTAGAGTCCAAATATATGTCATAATGCTTGTCTCAGTGTCTTGAAAAATACATGTGCAGACAGGTTTTAACAATTCTTTTTTTTGGTAAATTTAATAGTTCAAAGTTGTTTATAATCTGTGGTGAAGGAATAAAAACCAATTATTTGAATAAATTTGTACACATATCTTTCAATGAAGTTTACATTGAAGATGTAAATTTTTTTCAAGTTTTTAATACTGTCCTGCTAACATATTCTTTTTGCTTGGTACTATCCAGCTTCTGACTACATGTCATTTTGTAAGTATTAGAACTTCTTTAGATTTATAAGAATTACAAAAATAATTTCAATATTGGCTATTCATAAGAGCTTTTCATTTCAGAAGTTGCATGGGCATAGAGTCCACATTTATGCCATTAGAGGGGTATATAATTAGATATTTCATTTTTTTAAATTTTACTTTCCCCTTTTGCTTGGGCTGCTGATGGATGTCACAAACTACTGATAACAGATGACAATCAGTGTGGACCTTAAGACTACAGGCAGCTTTAAGGTCAAAGTCACCTTCTGCCATCAATATCCAAATAATGTGCACTCCTTTTCTGGACAAAATGAGCTTGATGAATGTGATGGCACATCACTTTAAATCAATGCATGCTAGATTAGCTATGTTAAACTAAATGATTTGGTGCCAGAGACAGTGTGCAAGTGGAAATGATCACTGGGATCATTGCTTCATACAGGTTGTTTTGGGTCATACTGGCTGTTCCCTAGAGGTTACGTGAGCTGCAGTTTCATATGAGGGCAGGCTATTGGGCTATCTGAAGAAACAGGTATCTTTGGAATGAGAAGTCTTCTGGGTCCTAAAACTCATTGTGAGTTTCCATGTTTTGTTTTTCCAGTGAGAATACCATGTGCTTTTTCTTGATTTTTATTTATTTATTTATTTATTTTATTATTTTCTCTGTTATGTTTGAGCTACAAGGAATGAACTTTTTTTTTTTTCTCTAGACACAACATTAAAGTGAAAACACAAAAATAAGGGTATGAGTATTGTGGAGACTGCACTGTTTTTAAAATTACCTGAAGTGTTCCAGCCTACCAACTTCAAGCACCAGAAGCAAAACACCTGGAAGTGACCTGGACCAGAGTTTCACTCTGCCTCACCAGGTTTTGTGGTCTGCAATGCAGATTTACCCACAGACTCTACTTTTCCCCATGATGAATGTCTCAGGTGTTAAAGCTGGATGGGGAAATATTATTGACGTATAACAGTTTAAAAAAGTGCAATCAAAAAATTTGCACTCTATCTGCTTGGTTCATATAGCCTGCTGGCTCCATGATGTAAACCCCTGAAATTTCTGTAGAAAGTCACCCTGGAATTATTACAGTATTGAGTTTATTTTAAAATGCCATGGAAAGTAAGTATTGGCTTTATGTAATTGTACTACAAAAAAAAAAAAATAGATGAAAAATTTACCATCTCACAAGGTCTCAACTGTTGATTTGGAATTATATATGTGTAGAATGTAAAAAAAAAATGTTTAGTAGATTAATTTGAATTTCTAAACTGTATTTCTCTGTGTGTATCTTCCATGTTTGTTTTAAGTGCATGTATTAGCAAGAGAGATCATTGCAAGATCACTGAAAGCACAAACTTATAGCCTGGTAAAGTATTTGCACAGAATAGATGCTGTAGATATTGTTTAAACACTGGTCAGAACACCATCAAATCAGTAGTAACTCTGAATTGCTCAAAAATTGCTCAGAGGATTGGTCTGATAAAATATTGGGGGTTGTTATTTGCTAAAAATGGTTTGATAGTTTTCATCCATATGGCCTTCACCCAGGAAAAAAAACTATGGGTTATTTTTTTTTCTCTTTGGGGTAGTAAGAAGAACAACTAAGCAATATTTTTATCATCATATTTAAAATACCTTTGCATGTTTCATCCTCTTCCTTCATGGTAAAACTATGTGGCATGATCACATGTCGGTTGATAATGATGCAGGTGAATGGCCAGGGAATGACTGCAACACGGAATGTAAGGATTTCTTTAAAGAGGAGCAGAGAAAGAGGACAGGGATACTTATCCCAGACAATGCTCTGAGCCGGGGACAAACAGATGACAGCAAGCCTGAACAGGTTTCTGCCACAGCTGCTATTGCTCCTACTGGAGAAAATGAAAAACAAAACAAAACAAAACCAATCTGCAGGTACTGAGAAATGAATAGGGAAAGACAGGGCAGAGGTGAGAGAACAGGGAAGACAGTACTGAGTGTCACAGGTGAGGCAGAGTAAATGACATACCAGAGTAAATCTGGATATCGGGGCTTATTTAAGACAAAGGGCAGTGGTTTTTTACCCTGCATGATTACCTCACACATTCAGTCACTCAGTCCCCCACAGCAGGATGTTCCCTAGGATTAGCCATCCTTCACCACAGCTCCCTGACTTGCAGGATCCCCTCCCACTTCCAGGATGCTTGCTCCAGCCAAGATCTTCACCTTTTCTGGATCACCTTCTTTCCAAGGCCACTTTTTACAGGAATCCTCCTTTTTAGTGCAACTCCTTTCCGATTCCTCAGTTCTCCTGTTTCCTCAGTTTCAATAGTCTATTTACTAAAACACAACACGTGTTGTGTCGTGTCAATACATGATCAACCTCTTAATTAGTCGTTCTGGTTTATGTTTTTCATGTCTCTTTATTAATTTGAGGAATAAGGTATGCTACTTTTGTTTAGTCCAGATGCTGATGGCTCCTGCTTCCGAGTTCAAAAATTCAGTTTGGGGCATGTGCACACACAAACACATCTCTAGGATTTTATTTTTCATCCATAACAACATGACACTTTTAAGCACACATATTAAGTGAAAATCAATTGTATACATGTGGTTAGAGAGACCTGACTCAAGTGTTGAGTGCACCTGCACTTTCTCATATGTGTCTGAATTTACAGATTTCAGATTGTATTCACGGAAGACATTTTTGAGGTTGTCAGGAGAAATATGCATGAAAAATTCATCAGCAAGCAGCTCAAGTCAGCATATGACACTGTGTCTGGCAGGTAAGTAATTTCCCATCCTGATTCTATGGCACATTAATGTCCGTTTCTTTCCACCACAGCTGGTAATATTCAAAGCTGTTAGTAGTGGTTCATAATTGTTATGGTTCTGATAACAGTTACCAAGTGTACAGCAAGTGTGGTGATACATTATTAACAATTTCTCATCCACCTAATTGACTTTCCCTTCCCATGCCCTTTGCACAGTGTGCAGCACCATTTTGACTTTTGAGGGGTATGTTTAATCTCAGTTTTTGAAACTGAAAAGGATGTGATGCCTCAAGGCTATTTTTACATTAGTTGTTAGTAGAAGAAGTTTGCCAGTGAATTGTGATTTTCCCAGTGGGTTGGTGACTCTGTTCCCTCACAAGAAGCTGCAGGTTCATTGTGAATTGGTGTGGTGTGGCCCATGGTCTGTATTACTTACTTGTGGTCTTCCTGAGCCGGAATAGCACTGCAGTACTTGAATTTTCAGATAAAACTCTGCTTCAGATGTACCATCTTGGAAGCACAGTTCCTTCCCCCAAGGAAGCAATCCTGTCTAACTACTGAAGGGGCTGGTATCTCTCTGAAGTCTTTTTTTCAAGGGTCAGTTATATCAGAGTAATAGTCTAAGCCTGGGCCAGGCCAGGGAGTTTCTTAGTGATGTCCTTAGCCCAGGCCCCAGGGAAGCAGCAAACTTCTCTAACAGGAGGGTCTGTCTGGCATACTGGATGCTCAGTTCCCCTCAGAAGGCAGTCCCATACCACTATAAACTATCTGTTTTTTCCCTCCTGAATTGGCTGTGCTACAGGGTGTTGGCTTTTCTGACCTTGGCAACAACTCTGATGTAGATGGACCAACATCCACAGCATCCATTGACTGGCCTTCCACATCCAGAGTGTCATATTTATTGCAGCTGGCACACACCTGCCTGTACTGTGGCACCTGGAAAGGCAAGGTAGGCAAAGAGCAGCTTCCTGCTGCCCTTGTTCTCTTTCATTCTGATGTGTTTTGTAAGAATTAGTGATGGTGTTAGATCTTAGACGCTGTTAAGACATGCTTTAATTAACCTGAGCTTAAAAGAAAAAGACTTGTAAAAGTATATATTTGTATAACTTAACTGGATTTTCCACAAGTATTATAATTACTAATACTTTTGCTTAAAGGTTTTAAATAGAGTGTAATTTTCATGATGAAACATTTGCAGCTTCCCTTCTTAATCATTAAATAGACACAGAGATTCTTTCTAAGTTTCATACCAGTTGCTAGACTATTAATAAGTCATCCTTGTAATAGAGCTGTTCAAGTCAATGAATTTTTGATTTATAAAAATATTCTGATAAAGCTGCAAATTGCAGTCTTTAGCAAATAAAAAAAAATCTTATTTAATAATAGTAAGCTATGATTATAGCAGTTTGTTTTGCCATGTGTTTTTGTTCCAAAATTACTAATGATCAATTCTTCCAATTCTTTCGTCCTGCCTATAACAGCTTCCCCATGTGACTCACTCTGTTTTGGAAGGCAAGACTTGGACAACATGACTGGTCTTTTTGAATCAAACATTTTCCACTGGTTTCCATGTTTATAACATGGGAAGCAAAGATTTTCCTCCAAAATATGTATCTTTTTACAATTACTCTTTAAAACGAAGATTAAACAGTGATGTGGCAGTCAGATGAATATGCCTTTGGTTTTATAAGGGGAAGATACAGTCAATAAAATAACATTTTTCATAACTAACCTTTGAAGACTCTTTCCTAAGTGTACTTGTACCAATACCACATTTTCCCACAATTTTTCAATTTAATTGCATTTGCTTTGACGGTGTTTACACCTTTCTCTCTGTTTGCTGCAAATAATGAGAAAATTAGTTCCCTGGCATGAATGCTAATGTAAAATTTATTTTACCTATGCATTGCCAAATATTTGTTGAAATAAACCATAACTCATATACAGCATTATTCACAGATGCAATCTCATTATAAGATTTTGGTTCATTAAATAAAATAAATAGATTTTCTCACTGTATTTCATCAAAACAACTGGACTTACAAAACACAAATGTTTAAAATTAGCTGTACTTTAAAAGCTACTGATCAGGGTTTTGAGCACACTGTTTGTCAGATGACAAGGTAATGGCTCATATGTTAAGTGGATACCCAAATTAGTATTCACACATGAAATCAGTGTTTATTTACAGGAAGCAAATAAACAGGATTCAATTTGCTAACCTATTACTTACATGTTGGGTCACAGCTTCAGATGGAAACAAGTGCTCACTATCCACAAAAAATCTGTGGTAAGTCTAAAAAGCAGCTTGTTATGCTGTGCCATTCATTAAAAAAAATAATTGTAAACCCTCAAAACATAAGAAAATAAATTGATTGTGTCACCATATTTTGCTAACCTCTTATACTGCTAAATTTTGTTAAAGCTTTTATTTATTTGAAAATTTTTATTTGAAAAGAATAGTGGTTTTGAGGTAAGAATGAAGCTCAGATATTACAAACACAAAAACAACATTAAATAAAAATAAACAAGGTAAATAATTTTAAAATCTCATTTTCTAGACATGAAGATCAATATATCATGTCTTGACAAATCATTTATCCTTGATCTGGTCATTTGTTTTAAATATAATCTTTACTCAGAAACTTAGTTCACGTCACTGTTTAGGACCTACTAGTGTGAGTAAAAGGTATTTGCTGTGTTCCTTATGATTAGAACTGATTTTAAGAAAAAGACCATTTCACCTTGAAGCCTTTAATCAAAGCATAGCAAACATCAATTCTTTGCTGTAACCCACGTAGTATATCTGTGTTAAAATGTGCATTTTAAGGGGACTCCCTGAAAGACCTCTGAATATTGGTGTAACAACCTTCTGCTTATGGGTGCTGAGTGTCTTGGTCATTATTCAATTGAATGACTGGGGCATTTTCCTAGTTTAAGATGAAAATACAGATTTTGACACATCAATGACTAACGAAAAGGTCACATTATATGGTCTTAACCACTCTAGTTCCTAGTAATGTTCTTTTTATGAGAAGTGGATAAACAGGAAAACAACATGGTTATTTGTGAGTTAATTGGTCCCAACAACAACTCTCCAAGTCTGAAAACTTCCACGTGATTAATTGCCAGGAAGGTGTTGCAGAGTCGGAGTTAGAGGTGTGAGGAACAAGCCTTACCTTTGCAGGGGCCACCGACCTGACTCACCTTATCTCTGTGGGTGTTGCTGCTGTCCAGTTGCAGGAACACCACTGAACCCTGTGAAGGATCAGGAACACTGGAGAAATTCATGTCCAGAGCTTCTTGGATATCTTCCGCTTCAGAATATTGTGAGTTGCAATCTCCAGGAAATAAAAAAAAAAAAAAGTTAAGCTTTTTATTCTTTCTTTGTAGAATTCTGGTCTTCAAAGTCAGTTCTACAAACAAACAAACAAACAAACAAACCAAAACCCCCCTAAAAACCCAAAATAACAAACCAGTTATTGCTCCTTAATTCTCATCTTCACTTGCTGTGAAGCCAGCTCTTCAAGAAGTTATTTTAATTTATTTCAGCTGTTTTCTAATTTATTTCAGCTGTTTTACTTCCCTGAAGGCTGATAATAGCTGATTCAGTAAACTCCAGTGGAACCATATGCTGTCAAGCCATGAAGTATTTTCTATTGAAATAAAATTCTTCATGAAATTTGCTTCTTTTAGCACAAGAATGTTTCAGGAAGGGGAAGAGGGAGTAGGGGAGGAAGGAAGTCCTGTTTTGAAACTTTCATTTTGAAACTTCCTGAAGGCAAATGTAATTACTTTGTCTGGAAAATGAGGGTTTGGGCTTTTCTGAATCTGAAGCTGTAAAAAAATCTTTAGGCTTTCTCAATAAATGGAAAGTAAAAGATAGTAAATATTATCAGTCCCTGTCCCCACAATCATTTCTTGTCATTTTTTCCAGCATGAACATGACAGAACAACTGTGTTAGGTTTGAACACAATTAATTCTGTCTCATTTAGTAAGTCCATTAACTGATATCAAATGATTCTCTAGCTAATGGCATTAAAAAACAAGTCTTTTCTGTTGTTCTGCCTCTAGTTTGAGTAACCTCCATTTACATCCCTTTTAAAATATAGTTTCAGTGATCTTCTCTGCATTTAAAGAAAAAGCACAGCACAACCAAATGCATGGGAAAGAGACAGGTAGTGAGATAATGAATTTACCTTATAAATTAAAAAAAAAATAGTTTCATTTAAGTGGGAATAGCTAGGTCAGCTGTACTTGAGGGATTCATCATTTTCCTAGAAATCACTTCTGCTCACTGCTTTTTATTCACACAGTGAAAGAAAAAACCTTTGATGATAAAAACTAATTTGTTAAAATGTCCTTTTTTTGATTAAAAAATGAGGGACCAGTGCCATGGAAGAGTAAGTTATGACAATGAAATATGTAACAGATTAATGATGAACTAAATAAACTATTTGATCTTAGCTAAGAATGAACTCTCAGAACAGATAAGTCAATAAAAAAGGCATCTCACATTTTCTGAATTCATAGTTTAGAAGATAAAAAAAAAATTTAGCAGAAACCAAATTAAGCCCTTTGAAAGCACATCTTTCTGGAAGAAAAATAAGCAAGGAGATCCATTATTGTCTGTACTCCTAACCCTTACTTTCCTTCCACCTTCTGCCCCTTTCTAGAGGGATTTCCATACATAAAACACTTTGCCTTTAAGAATAATCTGATGGCATTTTAACAGTTACATTCATATTGTAATTTTCACAATCAAGTAATTAAAAATCCCAAACTGTGCTGATGGAGGCTTTGCTAAGGGAGACCTTTCTCCATCCAGATGTTTGTTATAGGCATAATCCAGTGTATCTGTGGGTTTGCCTCATCCTCTATACATGTTCCATTGCGTAACTTAGCTTGTTAGATTAGCAAGTTCCTAAAGATTCCACAAGGCTTCTGGTGTACATGGTGGTGTTGCTGGTGGCACAGCTATGATAGTAACCAGCTGGCACCCAAACCATCAGGATGGGTTGCTCTTTTGGTTAGTGCCAGTAGCTTGGTTGGTAGCACATACAAAAGTATTTGATTTTTGCAGCTATAGTTAAAAATAAATATATTTTATATATATATTAATATTATTTTTAAAATATTATTTTAAGTTACATGGAAGTTTTCAGTCTGAACAATGCTTTTACAATTTTTGCAGACAGTCCTCCCAAAGAATGAGTTAGAGGACAGGCATAAATTGTGATTAGAATTGTGGTCATCGTGAAGGTCCCTAGAGGCTTCTGCACAAATCTCTTTAAGATGGCATATTGAGAAGGGCCCAGAGCTGAGTCAGACTTTGTAGAGCTTTCAAGGCTAAAAATGGACAAAACGAAGTTTGGGGTTTGGGTTAGTTAGGGGTTTCTTCGGGGGGTGGGGGTGACTTTTTGGTCTTGTTCTTAAAACAGATCCCTACTGTGTTATTTTAAGCATCTTTTCTACTGCAGCTCTCAATTTTGAGTCAGTAGTAAAGGAATCTGTATTTGCATTTGGATAATGATGAAATTTTCTCCCTGCAGAGACTGCACTAAGTCAAAGATTGCAGAGCTGCTGGCCCATGACCTGCTCTTTGCTAATGATTGTATGCAGAGTATACACACACCAGATGATTTGCAGTGCATTACTGTTCTGATCCTGCTGCTAAGTGGTTTGGCCCAAACATCAGCTTAATAAACAGAGGTCTGGGTCCAGCCGTATCCTAATGGAAAGCCACTCAAGCACTTGTTTTTGTTGACAGTACAGCACCAGCTACTCTGCCCCTGTGGCAGCATGCCATCTCAGAGTGTCATGATTGATGGTGAAGTCCCATGAAGCAGAGGAAAAGCCTGAACAGCTTTTGAAGAGATTAAAGCAGCCTTTCAAGAAGGAAGTAGGCATCTGAATCCAAACAAAAGTAAATGTGCATTATGTGGTTGTAATTTCTGTTCTCCTGTGTGGGTGAAAAATGTAGGCAATTTAGAGCTGTTCCAGTAACCATTTTTGACTCTAGCACACACGTGCATGGCCTGTGCACATGAGGTACAATCTTTCAGAATAAGAACCAACACAGTCATAGTCAAATATTCAGCATTCAAGAAAAACTTCTACAGGATCAATAATACTGGACTGACTTCTGACACGTGTGTCAAAAGCAGAGAGCCTAAAATTATTTCAAGAGGTGGCAAAAATCAGATGGATTTCCAGGAGGTAGGCCAATGAATGCTTAAGAAACTGCTCAGGCAAATCATTAGCTATTTGATATTAGTTCCACAACATGGGAAACCGCTATTTTGGTCCATGTGTTGGTGTTGGAGTTGCCAGAGCTGGTGGCAGAGTAAAATGCCAACAGAGGAGAACAGCCAAAACAAACAGAATAATCTGCATCTCTGATGTCTGTGGCAAAATTGGGCTAATTTCTCAACAAGCCACAAAAGTACATTCATTCCCACAGTCTTTAGAGACTATAAATTTAGGAGAAATCAACTCATGATGTTCCTTTTTACACAAAATAGTCCAGTATTGCCTATTTCACACATGAGATCCAAATATTTGGAAGTATGGTTAGCTGGTTTTATACAACACAAGGGATAGTGGGTACATTGTGTCTAAAATAGAGAAGATTCAGTCATTCTGTTTTGGGCACAATTTTAAGGTATGATTTTCTCTTCAAATGGAATTTTTGAGGTCAGTGGAATGGATTGTGCTTCAGGAAATGTTCCCCATTTTGGGGCTACAATGATATTCTGTATCGCTTCAGTGCCTGTATGGCTTTTAGAGCACTAAAGGGTCAACATTTACAGAGGTACAGATTTATATAGATTTATACAGATTTGTAAAGTATAATAGAATGGAACTCCATTATAATCAGAAGGTACCCTCAAAAAGTCCATAAGTTACTACATGAAAGACATATACAGCAAACCCCAAAGTACGAAAATTCTGTTTACAAGATAAATCATTTTTAAGGACAGTGATGGGATCAGAGTCATTTGTCAGTATAGTGAATTCTAAGCCCTCACTGGGGCCTCTGCTCTATTTATCACATTTTGTTAAATGTGCTGTAAAACAGCATTGCTAGTAGATGCAGTCTTTGACAGACATGGTTCCTGTCAGACATGAGTACTGCTCTACCCTTCTATTTTATATGACAGGAATGTTTTAGCTCTTTACCTGGTTTCAAAAAAAACTTTATAATGAACTGGGAAAGAGCATGGATTTTAGCCTCCCAATTCATTAGTGAAATTTCGTTTCCATTAATTTGACTTTTTGCAAATTTTTACAGATTATCATTTTTTCCTAATTATTCAATTCTTATATTCCTATTACACTTACCAGTTTGCATTGTTTACATAGCTGATTTAGACAAAACTCTTTTGCAAAGTCTTTTTTTGGAATCAAGGAATGAATCATAGAATCACAGAATTTCCTGGCTTGGATGGGACCTAAAAAGTCATCTAGTTCCAAACCCCCTGCCATGGCCAGGAACATCTTCCACTAGACCCGGTTGCTCAGAGTTGAATCCAACCTGGCACTGAACACTTGCAGGAATGGGGCATCCACAACTTCTCTGAACAACCTGTGCCAGGACCTCACCACATTCACAGGGATGAATTTTTTTTCCTAATATCTAATCTAAACCTACTCTGTCACTTTGAAGCCATTCCCCCTTGTCCTGTCACTACAGACCATTGTAAATAGTCTCTCTCCATCTTTTCTGTAGACTCCCTTCAGTTACTGCAAGGCTGCAATTAGGTCACCCCTAAGCCTTTCCTTTCTCAGGCTGAACAACCCCAAATTTCTAATTCTTTCCTCATAGCAGAGGTGCTCCATCCCTCTGATCATCTTGGTGGCCTCCTCTGGACTCGCTCCAACAGGTCCATGTCCTTCCTGTGCTGGGGACCTCAGAGCTGGATGCATGTAAATGTTTCTAATCTTGTTTTAGGGGGTAAAATTAAGAATTGCTAACATGCCACTAGATAACTCAGATTTAGTCAAAGGATATAAACTGTGTTCCCATGAAATGATGGTTGACAGGAAATATTACAGTAACATTTAGTTTCTGAAACCTGAAATTAGCTAAAAAATTATATCTCCCTGGCAAATTTTTAAAATTTTCTTCAGGAAACAGACTAGTCATATTCCAGCATTTCCTAAAGTTGGCTACAGGGAACTTGATTGTGAGGAAGCAAAATAAATTTCAGCAGAAGCATGAAAAGCTGCCAAGTGCTGAACTAAACCGTGAGCTAGACAGGAAAGAAATTGGAAGCCTTTATGCTTTTATGCATTCACCATTCAAAAAAGCCATATCCTTAGATATATGAGCTGCATTATGAGGAAATGCAAAAATTTCTCCAAGCTGTAATTAGATGCTACAATTTCTCTCTAATATTGAAAATTCTTGTTCAGACAAATTAAGAAACAGGATTATATGGGCTCTGGCATTAATGCCTGTATGATATATTTGACAGGAAATTAATCCTGACCCCTGAAAACAGACAATTCCATAAAGATAAGCCCTTATTGAAAGCATAGGATATTGGCTTTTCTCTCACCATGGATCCTTATCTCACAAGCACATCTGAAGACATTTCTTTCACTTAAGATGACAGCTAAAAAGACCAGGAGGAGAAACCAATAGGACACTCTCAAAATATTTGTTTGTTACTCTGTTTTAAGCAAACCTCCTGGGATTTTAATTTAGCAAAATTTCTGCTTTAAAAGAAAGAAATCTTGAAGCCATGTATTTCGATTTTCTTGAAGTCTTAGGTTACTAGATGTAATACAGGATTAGTTCAATCATTTCTTCACTTAAGGTATGTGTATGTTTCAGTTTTACTTTTCCACGCCCACCAAAAAGTCAAAAAAAATGGTCAGTTTATATTAATGTTCCTCTGCTTTTATTTCTGCATTGTCTAGCACTGAACAAATCAAACAGGCCTTAATAACAGAATTTAAAGTCTCATGAAATTTCACATTATATAGAGTCAGTAGAAACTATGTTTTTGGAAGCAAAGCAGTAACAATAATAATGAAAATAACAGTAAAATACTCCTTAGCTTACCTTGTTTCATTTGTCTTTAACTTCATCTAACCAAATATAGTCACATTATTCTTTAAACATTGCGTTTGTTTTCTTAGTAGTTCATGTAAACTACCACTGTGATGTAACACTGTAACTGCCACACTTACTGCACATGCATTAAAACTATTTCAGCTATTATTTTATATTACTTTAAAAAGTTGCTTGCCTGTAGAGTATTTCACTTTCTATTGTCAGCTACCAAAAGCCTTAATCTCAGACAAAGAACCTGTGGTGCAGCTGAAGGTTTGTTCTGTGTACTCTGTCCTACTCCTGGGCACAGTCAGGGGAGGACATGGGCTGAAATGGGTCAAAAACAACCTTTCTGCCGTGTAATGGACAATCATAAGATTTTGTGTAGATGCAACTCCTTTTATGGTTCTACCCTTTCATTCCAGCCTTACATAGAATTTTTTTTTTCATTTGCTCTTGGCATTCTCTCACTAATCAGTGTTCATGCCTGAATTATATATTTTTCTTGAAGTATTTAATTTAGTGTATAAGAATGACCTCGGAAATTAAATTTTCAATTTTACATTTGCTCATAAAGTGTTCCTCAAAATCACTTTGAGACTGAGAGACTGGCAGGAGACTTTCAGGCTCTATCTAAAGGTGAAAAGGAACATTGAGAGAGTTCCTGCCACCTGGCAAGTTTAATTTGCATATTTATCACTCGGTTTCAATATCATTTTATAAACTGTTCAATTTTTTGTATCAGAAGCCTTCCTAAGAGGATTTCTTTATAACCTTCTCTTAGGAATGACAGTGACAATGATATGTAGCTCAGTGTGCATAGGAAGGTTCAGTGAGCACACTTAAGGGAAAAAATGTACATCAAAGATTCTCCTTTGAGTCACTTTACAACTCCTTTCAAAAGGAGTCCTACTTCCTATAGTCACGTGCATTTTAAAAATTTAATTTATGACACCATAATTTATTAATACTGTCGAGAGGAAGTTGGACGTCCTAGTCAAGTGGTCCCTTGGTTGCATTAGATAGTCCAAGATGAAGTGAATATTCCTGAGGGTCTTGCTTAGTCCAACAAGTTATAGCCCAGGTTGCTGAAATTCATTGAACAGTTTCAGGTGCCACTGAAAGTCACAACATGGATGGGAATCTAGAGCAGGTACCTGTTCATTGCATTCTATAGTTATCAATGTCAGACATTCATTTTATTGTAGTGATGCACTGACTGGAAAATGAGTCCTTCACTTAAACTGTAGAAAAGTCCTGAGGTGCATCAGGAAGTGTGGCCAGCAGATACAGGGAGGGGATACTGCCCCTCTACTCAGCCCCAGTGAGGCCACATCTGGAGTATTGTGTTCAATTCTGGTCTCCACAGTAAAAGAAAGACAAAGAGCCACTGGAGACGGTCCAGCTGAGGGGTCTGGAGCCAAAGATGATGAGGGGTCTGGAGCATCTCTCTTATGAGGAGAGACTATGTGAGCTGGGCCTGTTTATCTGGAGAAAACTGGGAGTGAATCTCATCAATGGACAGAAATATCTCAAAGGCAGCTGCCAGGAAGATGGTGTCATACTCTTTTCAGTGGGGTCCAGCAAAAGGATGAAGGAGCACTGGCCATAAACTAAAAAACAAGAAGTTCCACCTTAACACGACGGGGTGGAGTCTTCCTCTTTGGAGACATTTAAACCCACCTGGACACCTTCCTATGTAACCTGCACTAAGTGACCCTACCTTGGCAGGGGGTTGGACTGGAGGGTCTCCAGAGGTCCCTTCCAACCCCAGCTATTCTGTGATTCTGTGAAAACATTCAGGAGAATACAAGGTTTAGGATTTTACAAAGATGTCCATAGGCAATTGTTACAGTGTAGCTAAACAAAGAAGATTTTACTTGTTGAATGTTTTTACATCATCATGTTGTTTTGGAAACCTTCAACAAATAAAATATTCATCATTTAGCTAAACTATAACAGCAATACAAGGTTTAGGATTTTACAAATATGTCCATAGACAAACACCCAGCTTTCAGTATAGCATAAGCTAGTAGTATTGTTAGAATTTTCTGAAAATTATTACTTCATAGGAATTTTTTTTTCAGTTGCTAAATAACACTGAAAGGCATTTCAAACAACTCTGTTTTGAATACACACATAGATAAGAACTGCAAATTTGTACCAGACAGCTGACTAAGATGCCAATGCACATAAATGGATTTTTCTGCTAAGATGATATTTAACCATGTAACCACAGCAGCAGTTCAGCCAGGACAGAGCTTGTAACGGAAGGTAAACAGACCTCAAATTTTAAAGCTTGGGAAAAGAACCGTATCAGGTACTTGACATCATTGATTAAGACAGAATATTAGCATGAGGTTATCTCTGAAGGAATCCTGAATTTCACAAATTTTCACCTGCATTGAACCATCTAATCCTCCATTTACTTTCTAGTGTTATTTTATGCCTTGACTGGAGTACTGAGCTGAAAAGTTAACTTAGGACTGTAAGGCCTCATACTGAAACCATCAGAAAGAACTATCAATTGAGCTGCAACAATGCAAGTACACATTTTCTTTGCCTTTTTTTTAAAAAAAAAAAAAAAAGTAAAAAGCAGGAGAAAGATACTTAATTGTCGTGATTTAATTTTTTTCCTCACACTTTAAGTTGTAACATCCTAAACCAGTCTCAGAATGCAAAAAGGCATTGAAATATTCCAGAACCCTTACATTATGGCTCAGGTGGACCCAAGATCTGCTTCCCCATATTAGAGGGTACAGCAAGTGCAGGACATATCAGGAAATGTGCTATCCTGTGCTGGCATCTCAAAAGTTTCAGAGTGTTGCCCACACTAATGTAGGAAAGTGTGATTAAATTAGGGGAGGTGAAACAGCTAACAGGGAAGGGAAGAACCAGTAACAAATATTTTCTGCTAAATATAACTTCGTTTTTATACCTACTGTTTTGAATGTTATGTGGTATAACAAGAAGTCTGTGAGATAGCAAGAACTTCTGATGACAGGTTGTCACTGTGCATATAAATATTCATGTTCACGTGTGAAGGCAGGGACATAATTGTCAGTTAAGTCTACTGGAAAAATCATTAACTATATTAAACCACAGCTTTGGAAATTAAGTTGTTTTAAAACCTTTTTAAGATAATGCTGACTTTATACATATTTTTACTTTCCAAATTTAAAAATCAGTATTTTTGTTCTGCTTTCTACTTCTCCTTTCCACTTCCCCTCCATTATCTCCTGCTCCTTCTCCTTCAGTTAAAGAAAAGATCTTGCTGGAAAGATTAGATAGATGTTCCTGTCTTGTATTTCTACCAGGGAGTAATTTAAGAAGAGCACAATTATACTACACAGATAAGCACAGCCTCATAACAACACCATCATGTATCTTTTTTAAAGCATTAAAAAGAACCTAGAACTTGTTATTTTGGAAAATAGTAGACATAGGTGAACCAGTGACCGTAATTTAACTAAGGCTAATATTAAAGTCTTTATAAATTAACTTACATCATCAAGCACAACAGAGCAATAAAATCAAATTAATACTGATATACTATACTGCAATTTAGTGCAATCCATTTACATTTCAGTAGAAAACTTGAAATAGGTATTCTGAAGGATGCAATTAAAAAAATTGCAAACGCACACATCTTTTTGTCTAAGGATTTCCTTTCGACAGCAAATTCTTTTCCCACTTGAAAAAAACAATACAAAGGAAACAATACAAAGTTGTGCTGGCAAAGGGATCCAGCAGACATTTCAGAGCTCGGTGATGATCATTCAAGGTTTAAAAGCAGCTTTTTTGTATGCACACAAGAGTGGGGTAAGTGAAGGTTTTTTTTCATGGTGCCTGATATGGGGCTGTGTTTTGGATTTGTGCTGAAAACAGATTTGATAACACAGAGATGCTTTAGCTGTTGCTGAGAATTGTTTGTAGTGAGCCAAGGCCTTTTCTGCTCCTCACACCAAGCTACCAGCGAGGGGGCTGTAGTACTACAAGAAGCTGGGAGGTGACACAGCCAGGAGAAATAAACCCAGCTGACCAGGGGAATATCTCACACCACATGATGTCATGTTCAGCACATAAGGCTGGGGGAAGAAGGAAGGGAGGGTATTTAGAGTGACAGCATTTGTTTTCCCAAGTCACTGTTAGATATGATGGAGCTCTGCTCTCCTGGGGATGGCTGAACACCTGCCTGCCCATGGGAAGTGGTGAATGAATTCCTTGGTTTGCTTTGCTTGCATGCACAGCTTTTGCTTTCCCTATTAAACTGCTATTATCTCAACCCACGAGTTTTATCACTTTTATTCCTCTCTCTCCCATCCCACTGTGGGGAACTGAGGGAGGGGCTGTGCAGTCCATAGTTGCCAACTTGGGTTAAACAATGAATATCATACGAGATATGATGAGTATAAGATTCCTGTCTGTAGCTCTCTCAGATTTTCACATTAATCAGTCTTTCTCTATCAGGCTTTGAAGTCAATCTCATTTTTTGCTGGCAGAACCAAAACCTCACACACTAAATGTGGTTAGCAGCCTAACCATGGCTGAAGAGAAGTCCTAGGTAATTGTACGCTTTAGGAAACCCAAGACACCCTCTTTATTAGGTGATTTTATACTCATTGCTATTTTTAAAAACATGAACATTGCTTCCACATAATAGATGTTTGACACAGAGTGGTTTGTGTACCTAACCTTCATGGCATTTTGGCTGAGATGAAAAGCTTGATCATTCATATGACACATATAGTTGGGGGAACCAGCTCTCCATTGTATTTTTAATACAGGATTTATTCATATATATGTGTGTATACATTTTTTTAATATCAGCTGACCTATAAGTTTCAGTTGTCAGCTATGTCATCTATTTGCAAAATTTCAATGAAAATATCTTAATAGCTTACTTTTATTTGAGTAAAAGATTAATTGATACCACAGCCCCGGAGGTTAATATTGTTTGACTCTATCCTTAGTAGCACATTTAACAGACTGCAGTATTTTCCCTTGTAATTTAAATAAATCTCAAGCATAGCCTAACTATTTCAGTTGCTGGAGAAAACCTCAACTTTTTGTTTTTTGGTGGAAACCATTATGTTTTAAGAGTCATAAAAGAGTTTATTTGGGAAAAAAAAATCTCTGGGGGTCAACTCATCTTCTGCTCCAGGCAGGGCAGGCTTGGATTGCATCATGCCCCAGGGTGGAGGCCTTTAGCACTCTAGAGGCAACCAGTGCAATCAGTGCAGTTTGAAGGTCTCCTAAATACTGGCACTTAAGGCACATCAAGCAGGAAGCCAAACAGCCTGCTCCACCTCCTCTATTCACCATGAGATCAGTTACTTAGAAGTAATAGGAAAACATTAAATGGAATTAAATAGAAAAATATGAAGTCTCATACTGTCCTTTGATTCCCAGTTGTTTCTCATTCACCTGGTGAGTCATGGATCAATAACATGCTCCTTCCACTCACGTGTTTTAGATTTAAAAAAAAACACCACCCTGCTCTGAGCATGGGTTTGGATTAGGTGACCTCTGTATCTTGCAGCCTACATTATTCTCACTTTATACATTTAATAAAAAATAGTTTCCTTATTTCTGTACTATGAAGAGCAGACAGAAGGATCCATAGCAAAAAAAGTGACACTATCATTCTGTTATTTGAAGGAACAAATACAATGTAAAATGGCAAATGTTTTGTTGCAGAATTTTTGAACTCAAACAGGCTTTATTATGACACATTTGTTGCAAAAGTGAAATAAAATCTTTGTTGTTATACAAATTTATTGTATTCCTGTCATATTCTCCTTGGTGGTAATGGCAAGTTTTGTTGTGGGTTTCTTTTATGTACATTTTGGATTATTTGGGGAACCATTAAGTCCAGTGGTTTTCATTCTTTTCAGATAAGAAGACACAGATGAAGAATAATGACTCAAATTATTGACATTTCCCAATGAGGCTTTGCATTTGATTTAACTGAAGTCCAGATTTTCATCTGAAAATTGTGTGGATGGTGACATGAAAAAGAAAAGCTTACTTTCATAACAGCCCTAGGCATAGAACATATTCAAACCTCTTTTGTTTTTGTCTTTCACTCAACATTTTATGAAATAATACAATAAATAACATTAAGAACATTGTTTTTCTCCTAGGCATAGAGGTCCTCCTCTCCTATAAGTGTATGTGATCTTTGAAGTGAGAAATGGTGAGCACTGGTGATGTGAGAAAAGAAAAAGAACAGTAACAGCTAAAGATAGATAGTTCATTTAGAAAGGGAAAGATTTTTTCAGATAACTTATTTTGTCTCCTTTTGGACATACTTTTCCACTAGATGGATGGGAATAACTTCTGTGTCATTTTTGTTGCTGAGCAACAACCCTGGAGATATAAAAAGATGAGCCAATAAAAGCAAAGTTATACTAGAAGCCAAACCAAAATTTGCATATTTCTTGTACAGTTCTTCAAAAATATAGTGTAATTATGCAAATCTTCGTCATTCTGTTAGTTAAAATGTTTGTCAACCAATCAGAGTTAATGTGAGGAAGACAAAATATCCATATGGTATTTTTGTAAAGCAGATTATTTCAGTTGGAGTGGAGGGATCCCCTTTGTTCGGCTCTGTTCCAACTCTGCCTGAAGCTGAAAATTATCCTTCAGCTGTTCTCTCCTTGCCTGCCAGAGGGAAAAGTCCTCCCTTAGACTTGGCATCACATCATAAAAGGCCCAACATAAGGTATTCCTTAAAATCTTCACTCTTCAGCAACATCTTGGAGTACAAGCCATGAGCTGTATGTGAACCATCACCTTATTTGGCTCCACTGCCTCTGCAGATAGAGGATGCAGACCTTGCTCACACCGCTTGGTCTGCACCAGGTAAACTTACCATGAATGAAGACAGCACTCCTAAGGAAGTCTTTGGAATGCTGTACTTGTTATCTTGTTATGGGAGTAGGTTACAGGTATTGAAAGGAAAATTGCCACCCTTGTCAAGAAGAAAAGCTGGATCCCTTTCCAGTGATTAAAACTATCTTTTATAGTGTTCACCAGCCCTACACTGGAAATGCCTAAACCCAGACCAGCAGCTGAACACAACCCTGCAAGACAGAGCTTATGAAGACAAGAGGGCATTCTCAGCCTTCCTGTCACCATTTAGCAACAGGTACATCCCTTCCTCTGACAGTGCCAGGGAATGTAACACCAATCTGCCACACTCAACAAGACATTATAGAGCTGATTTAGAAATGCTGTTAACTTTCTGGATATGCTTGTTTGTATTTTTTAGGCTAATTAGCAGGGAGTTGTTTCTCTTCTCAAGCTTTCTTCCCTCAAATGAAGTTTGAAAAGCTGCATCAATCTTGTCTTTAGGAGGTCTTACCCATTTTGCCATAACAGAGTTCTCTTACTAAAAAGTCTTTCACTTTACAGAAATAAAACCTGATTGTTGTTAAAGCAAAAGATATAATCAGACATTTCTTTTCCCAGTATTAGAAAAGAGTATTGATTCCTGGCATTTGGGATGTTGCTTTGTTTATTTCTCCACGTGTAACCCATATATTTAATTTTCACTGGCAGAAAATGAATTGAACTTTCAGTAACAGAACACATCTAGGCTAATGAGAAACTCCCTGTGTTCAGAATAGGTATATTGGATAGGATGTTATATATTTAGTATATATTTCTTAATGACTCTTATCTTTCTACTATCCTTTAAGACAACGTTAAGAAGAATAAGAAAAAAAAAGAAAAGAGCAAATGAAAACTGTGGCATTTTATTTTTCCTCCTTCCTCACAGAATGTCCCTTACTGACATTACTGGACTGTTTCACAATATTTTAAAAACTGTATCAAATCACAATTACTGATTTCTTTTTCCACCTACTCCATACAGTTTTTCTTCTCCTGTCTGCTGCTGTTTTGGTCATACCAATAAACATAAAATAATTTAGAATGCTTGATTTCTGCTCAATAGCATTAAAGATATAGGGAGAGTATCTCTAGGGGATAAAATGCTTAAGTTCAGACAAAACAATAGCAAATTGCAACTGTACCCTTTAAGAGAAATGAAGATTATATTTGCCAGAGTAGAATCTTTGGGCAGCTTTATTGATAAAGAATAAACTTTTACTATATTTTGCTGAAGTGCTACTTAGGCATGAATGTTTTCAAGAGAAAATTTGAACCAGGAATTGAGGCTGTTTCTGTGAGTGAAGACAGTGCACAAAAAAAAAAAGAGCAAGTAAGCCTGTGAGATATTACTTGGAAATCTGGGTTTGCTTCTTCAGTCAGAAACTGTGTGCTCACATTTTAGTGTTCAGAATTTAGGAGGGGATGCAGTAGAGATGAATTCAAAGTGTAACATAAAGTTCAGTACTGTCCTGAAAGATGGTCAAAAAGCCAGAGTGGAGAGATATTATCCAGTACATAATGCTTTGGGTAATTTTTTTTCATCTGGTACAGAGAATTTAAAAATAGGTAGTAGATTATTTTGATCATTATTCTGAGTGTTAATTAAATGGACTGCATGTATAATAAACAAAGAGCTAAATGTTCAAAAAAATTTTATGTCCAAATTTATGGACATTTTGTAATTCAGACTGCAGTTTCATTGTAACCATTGCTACTTGCATGATGAAGTTGCAAAAACCACCTCATTAGCAAGGTCCCAGTATTGTATATCATGTGTAATTGATTTGTGATCTCTTTTCTGATGTAAGTTGGGTTTTTAGGAATGTTCAAGACTGTGAGTGGCTGGTCCAACAGTGTTGTCATGTGTTCTCTGGCATTCCCTTAATCAGTTATTAAAATCCCTCTTAATCAACAAAAAGCAGCCAATATCTTGTTCACTCAGATGCAGGAGTTCAACACTGGAAAACTGTCTGGTAAGAGAACTGAAAAAAAGAAATAATGAGGTGTCAAGTTACTCTTTGCTGTGTTGTCTCAGATCTGTTTTAAATTGTCAACAAAGCAGCCAGAGTGACCTGAGCGTTACAGCAGAAGGCTGGAATGTGCTATCAAAACAGCTGAATCACACAATTATATTATTCCACCAACTTCATTGACGGTATGTTTATACTTGAGGAAATAAAATACACAAACGGGTTCATAGGAGGTGGCACACGTCTGTTGACATGTGCATTTGAGAATTTTACATCAAGCTGTATTGTATTAAAGAGGTATTTTAGTGGTAGTCTGACTAGGCATATGTGATATGGTGTGGAAATGTTATACAATGTATTGTTGATGGTAGGATATGAAAAACAAAGAACTGAGCAGAGTTTAACAACAGTCAAGGTCCAGACTGCTTCAAAAATTTCTCAAGTAGTCATGAAGTGCCAGATTTGGAGAAAGACCGTGGGTACCTTTGGTGTTTAGGAGACAAGGTATCTTTCCTTCTGGCTTTTTATGACTCCTAAATCAATTCTACTGCCATGAGAGCACGTGATAAGATATATGCATCCAAACACTCAACATATCTGGATATACATCTAGTTATGAATCAAAATTTTATTACGCTATTCAATACAGTTACTTTAGCTTGTGTCACCTTTTCAACCATTTCACTGCTAAGTGTTTTCACTTGGTCTCAACTTACTCTTGGGATGCTTAACAAGAATCACAGACTCTGGATTAGACTCTGAGTAAAAATACACTATTTAACTACTAAAACATCTCACAAGATTCTTGGTGGGATTTGTCTTTCAGGAGCTGAGATAAAATAGCATGCAGCATAAATGATATATTGCTTGACAGGAATTTTTAAAATCAAACAGTAAAACAGTTATCAGATTGCATTTTAAACTGTAGGGTTTATTCTCTTGCTCAAGAGACTTCAGGTTTTACATAATTTTTATGTCTTTTAATGTCATTCTAGTATGAGCCAGACTCCAGTAATTTTAGTGGTAAATTTTCTTTGCTTGCAAGTATTTTGTGTTAGTCCATTTCTAGGGTTGTGCTTAATATGTGCCACAGTAAACTTCAGTTTATGCACCTTTCAGTCATGCTGGGAATGTCTAAATAGGTAAAGGAAACATAACTCAGTGAAAAACACATTCTGCTTAATGTCAACAACTGCTTAGTAGGCTTCTTTATGAGCTTATTTAAATCATGTACTGCAAGGTACGACAAAAATTTTTGTGAGCTAAGTGGAACAGTCTAATTACTCTTCCTAAGTGAGTGCAGCAGAACTCCTTGGCATTCTTTGCAGTTTTTCCCTCTTTCCAGCATTTCCATTAGAAGTTCCATGGACAGCAGTGAATGTTTGCCATCAGTTGTTAATAACCTTATTTTTTTTTAAGCTTCCCATTAAACAGCATTGATTCTATACAAGTAGCTCTATTCTCAATTGGTTAAAGTTTAAGCGCAAGTCACCAGGCAGTTTAAGAAAGGAAAATAAAATACCTTGTTTTACCTTCTGCTTTACTGCAACTACTTCTGCTGCCTTGCAGTTTAGTTGGCCCATTTTCCTAAATAGCTCACGCTGATTGTAATTACTCAATTTTTCCCATAGTTGTGGAATAAGAAGAGGAGAATTTAAACCACAGATGCTCCTCCCCGTTGTTTTATAACACCTTGAGGAAAGATTGGAAAGCTCCTCAAAAGGGCACATGTGGTCAGTGCAATCTCAAATTCTCCCTCCCTCCCCACCTTCTCTCACCTTACATACACATAAATACACATATATGTGTTTACAGACACTCCGGTGTATTTTATATGGCCGTCAGAAAGTAAAGGTTTAGATAATACAATCTAGTCCTTAATTACCACAACTAATTGAATTTTTTCATAACTGAAGTCCTTTAGTTCTAACGACCCTAATGTCTGAAGTACCATGCATCATTTCAATAGCAAATTTATAGGAAAGGAGAGGTCAGATTTTTTAATGGTTTGAGAAATACATAAGAACAAGTAAGTTTCTGATTAAATGTTTCTCACAATATCTTAAAACAGGCATTTTTTAAAAAAAAAAAAAAAATTCTGTTTATTAAAGGAAAAAAGGAACATAGTTTTTCTAATGATTTTTACTTTTCTCATATTTTAAACTTTAATTATTTGTGCTTTACTTTCTTCTGACTAATTTTTAAGAGAATAATTAAAAAACAAAACAAAACAAAACACAACTATTAGACAAAGGGATCTTCAAAGGACATAAATAGAAAGAAGGGGGGGGGGAAAAGACTCACATCAGTCTTTTGGAGAGGTATTGTTCCAAAATTACACTCCGAAAATAAACCCTCTTTGAAAGAGGATGAAAATTTTCACTTTTGCATCCTCAAAAATCTTTCTCCATCCTTGACCTGATTCAACACGTTCACAAATACCAGTACTGCAACCCTGTGCTGATAAGTAGCTGTGAGGATATTATTTATCATTGGTTTCAGTGCTGTACTTTATTGAGCACCTTACTTTAAAAAGTCTTTAAAGAATATGCTTAAATCTAAGCTCCTGGTTTCAATTCCAGAAATGAAGTGTTACTCACTGCTATTAAAGCAAGGCTTACTGAGGCACAGAAACAATGGCATGATGGCAGCAAACACTTCACTGCTAGAACTGAAATACACAACACTTCTTTATGCACTTAGATTTAAGCACATGCTTTAGTCAGACAGCCTCGTGCACGGGGATTATCTCTTGGTCCCTTCTGTTTGCTGCCTGCACAGTGTAAGCCTGGAGCTCTGCAGCATTGGCCTCAGTACCGAGATTTGTTAGTCCTCTCTATTAACTTTACTTATCTGTCTGCAGGTTCATTTTTCTTGGTTTAGCTGTGACAGCAGTTTCTTTAACTGAGCAGGTGCCCATGGGTAGTTCAGTTCACTTTTGTTTATGACTGTGTGATACAAGCACAGTTTTCAATAGACAGCAGCAACAAGCTGCACAGAGCAAGGTTTTTATGACTAACCCAAAGACACAGGGTAGAGAAACAGCCCTGGTATAACAGCAGAGGCCTTGTCAAGTGGAGCACAAGATGCTGCTTAGAGGAGCACAGGCATGGGATAGTCAGAGACGGGACACAGGGTGGCCCTGGAGGCCCTACGGCTGTACACAGCTCAGCCCTGGTCCCTTACTGACACGCAGACCAGGACAAAATGGGCTTTAGGAGTGGCAAAGGCAACACAGAAATGGTATTTAACATACGCCAAAGGCACCATGTACAGTAAATTTGGTGGAACATGGAACTGCAGAGCAGTGAAGGAGCAGAAGAGTGTTAAATGTGTTATCAACATGTGAAAAATAACCCCAAGGAAGAAAGAAATAGTGATCAGCTTCAGCATCATAATTCTTTCAGACAAGGATGCTGAAACCTTTCTATAACATACATCATCCCTCAGCACCAGCATTATCCCTCTGAATGTAGGACCCAGAGGAGTAGTGGGAGGATGAGCAGAGCTCCAGGAGGGGTAAAAGCTAACATGTATATAAGAGTTCTAATTGCATTAATTTTCTTTCTTTTATTTTTTTTCTTTTCTGTAGAAATTACATTAGACTCAATCCTTGATTTATGCTAATAATATTTCAGTCATACTAACAATAAATTCCTGGTTTAATGTGCATATTCTTATATATATAATGTATGCCCTTCTCTTTGCATATAAACAAGATTTTGAGCGTAATAACAAAGAAGGATTGAGCTGCTTATAGAAATTCTTGGTATTACCAGAACAAAAATTACTGCTTTGCTGGACTGCAGGTAGCACATTTAATGAGGCTGAATCCTTTCTTTTGAAGATAAATAACCTCAGGCTTATGTCAGGAAGCAAAATTCCTATTGATTTGATATTTTGCTTAAGTGGAGATAACACTTAAAAGAAGCAGCACTTTCAGATCAAATTTGAGTTACATACTTTTGCTGAACATCTTATTGATCTGGAGTATATGATGAGCTATGATTAACTACCAAAGTAATTATGTTAGGGCAGAAAATATTTTATATTATATTTTTTAATTTTATAAGACAGGGTTCCAGCTAAACCCTTTTCACAGAGAGGAACATCTGTCTATTGGATGCTGAAGATGGTATGTCTTCTCCCTAGACACTCCTGCATGACATGCTTCTCTACTTACCCTGTCAAAATGTTCCCAGTCATCAAACCATTCCACTCTGGTATCTCTAATAGTCTTAAGTTTCTCCATTCTCCTCAAGATCTTGCAAATCATCCATCTCCTGCTTCTCTAAATGTGAGAAATATGGGTATTTCTTAAGCCTGTGCTACATCAGCAACATAATTCCCTTTCAGTTTCTAGGTTCCATCTTCCTCAGTTTTTTTTCCTTTTTGCATGTTTTTGTCTGACTCTCTTGGCTCATGAATTTATTCTATGCTCACTTCATTGTGCTTTTTTTTTTTTTTTATGATCTTCAGGATGAAAAATTTTCCTACTCCACCACTTCAGTTAGTCTTGGTTTTTTTGTTGTGGTTTTTTGTTTTGTTGGTTTTTTTTCCCCCCTTGGCAGATGTCTACACTTCTGGAATTGTCTATTCAGCTTCTCCTCTTTCCTATTCCATCATGTTAAAAATTCACCACTTTCCGGCAGACTCACTCTGAAGTGCTATTTCAGAAAAATGTGATATGATTGCTAGCTAAGCACTTTCTTGACTTACAGATTACCAAGGCAGAACAAATTACCTGTCTCTTGAAAAAACCTAACTGCGAAATCATAGATTCATAGAACCATTTGGGTTGGAAAAGAGTTTTAAGGTCATCAAACCAGCACTGCCAAGTTTGCCACTGAACCATGTTGCTCACTGCCAGATCTGCACATTTCTGAAATACCTCCAGGGATAGTGACTGCATCACTTCCCTGGACAGCCTGTTCCTTGATAACCCTTTCTGTAAAGAAATTTTTCCAAATCTAAAACTCCCCTGATGCAACTCAAGGCCATTCCTCTCATCCTGATGCTTGTTGATTGGGAGAAGAGAGCAACCCCCACATGGCTATACCCTCCTTTCAGGGAGCTGCAGAGAGCATAAGGTCCCCCCGAGCCTCCTTTCCTCCAGGCTCCCTCAGCCACTTCTCATCAGACTTGTGCTCCAGACCCTTCTCCAGCTCTGTTGCCCTTCTCTGGACACTCTGCAGCCCCTCAAGGTCTTTCATGTAGGAAGAGGCCCTGAACTGGACACAGGATTCAAGGTGTGGTCTTACCGATGCCGAGTACAGGGCCCTGGTCCTGTTGGCCACACTATTTCTGACACAAGCCAGGATGCCACCGGCCTTCTTGGCCAGCTGGTCACATGCTGGATCATGTTCAGATGCTGTTGACCAGCACTCCCAGGTCCTTTTGCTCTGGGTCACTTTCTATCCACTCTTTCTTGAGCCTGTAACGCTGTAGGGGGTGGTTGTGACCCAAGTTCAGGACCTGGTACTTGGCCTTATTGAACCTCACAAAACTGGCCTCAGCAATTTTATTGGATCCAGCCTGTCTGGATCCCTTATCAGAACTGTTCTACTAATTATTAACTATATCATTATTAACTATATCAAACACTCAGATGGCAAGTAAAGGAGATTATATCCTGTGACTGTGTAATATTTCATATACATCATTTGCTGAAGTCTATTGGATCCTGTACTTTCCTCATACCCCCTAACTTTAATAAACTTTCCATTGATCTAAAGAAGAATAATAAGGGGTTTGTAGTGAACACTTGTCCACTTTGAGGTTGCTGTAAGGCCACAACTTGCTTTATTGCCTTGAATGGCTTTACCAAGTACCCGAACCCACATCGCTCCCCATGGGCCCAGGAGCTCCATTGAAGCTCAGACCTACAGGCCTGGCTTTTTCATCCATTATTCCTCACGGATGGGCCTCAGACCCAAGTTGCAGCTCTGTCCATAGCCCTGTCTTGCACTGTCCCTCGTGGATCTCCCCTAGCCTGGCCCTCTGTCCCCTTCCCAGGGCCATGGAGGAGTCGCTGCTCCCCATCTCCTCTGGTCTTGTCTGCTCAGTCACTCCTCTTCTTGTCTTTGATCAGATTAAATGGGCGTGTGAGAAACTGTACTCTCAAAAATGAGCTCAAGTATTGCTCTTAAAATGCTTGGAGAATATGTGAATGTCCAGCTGAAAGGAAGATGGGACACGGCTCAATTATCTCTGCCGTTCACCTAGCAAATTAATATTTTATAAAGGATATTTTAAGTCAGGCAAAACTCCAGTTATAGAGGAGATTATAACATTGCTGTGAGTTTTTTAATAAGAAATGAAGGAAAGTTTAAGTTACATAACCTATATTTCTTCCTAACTTATCCAATATATAAAACAGATTTTTTAAACACATGATGTACATTTAATGTTCATCTAAAATGTTTATAAATATTACTCCTGGAATTGAGCAATGATTACTTTGATTTTAATTACTGAAAAATCAAATATTAACTGGGATGTGTTAATTTGGGGTGACTTCAAAGACCTATGGCTTCAAACTCTCAGCCTTTTGCAAATCATTGCAAGATTTTCTGCTCTGTTGGTACTGTAGAAGCTCTTCTCCATGGGGTTTAAAATGTAACAAGATATCCAGAACAAGAGGAGAGAGGAACTTGTAATGCAAACCTGCATAAGAGCAAGTAAATATCTACTTATGTGTGATGAAACAAGGATACCCAGAGTCACAAACTGTAGGTTTGGAAAATTCTAGGGAACTGCTTTATTCCTGAACACTCACTTAGATTGCTGTACATTTGCAAAACAGTGAAAAGGCTGGAAATCACCTTCCTCGACCACAAGATAGCAATCTCAGCTACGGAAAAGGCTTTGCTTACAAAGGACAACCTGCCATTTTCTCAAAGAACAGAGATCTGAACATGAGTTGCTTTGTTTGTTTGTTTGTTTGTTTCCTTATAGATTTACTGGGCAAGAATGGATTTTGAAGAGCATATGGCATAAATAAAGAGAATCATTATTTACCACTTGTTTTAGATAAAGTTAGATGGTAACTAAAACCCTATTTCTCAATCATACAAGAACTCTGAAAGGAAAACAAAGCTATATTTATTGTCTTGTTTCAGGTTTTTGTATAAAAGACACAAGAGCTCTGTGGGCAAATGTTAATAATGATTTCACCTGATTGCAAATAATTCAAATGTCACTGAATGACCCCTTGAGAGACTGTACTCTATCAAAAATCTGAGTCCTTTCCTGCCTTTCCCTAGATACAATTAACTGAAGTATTAATACATTACAGAACTAATTTATATATAAAAATTAATATTACTAGTGATCTCTTTTCATAATTATTGGAAAGAATAATTAACACTTGAAGGGGTAATAACATTTCTTTCAAATGAATGCTAACCATAAAAATTAAATCTGTTTTAAACTGGCCCTGGTGTAGCCAGTGGAAAAAAAAGAAATTTCATCCTAATCCTTTGTCAAAGAGAGGTGGGTTAAGTGATTTTCCAGAGGAGGTCCTCACTACAACTTGTGTAAATAGAGTCTAAATAGGTAATCTGGTCTCAACATGTCTATTTTAGAGGACTAAAAACTGAGATGGCTTCTATGATAGTGTTAAAGAAATACTGAGAAAAAATAATTAAAGGACAAGACCTACATTTAGTTCAAACTCTAGCAATTTTCACTCAGTAAGGCAAATACAAGTGAAAGAATTTGAAGTCACAGAATAATTGACTTATGAGGGATTATCAAATCTGTTACCTGTCCTAGGACATGATACTTAGACAATAATCCTCTTTCTCTATTTTGCCCTTCAATTTTCTATGGGTGAAGACCACTTCACTTACTTCCACAGCAGAAAACTGCACATGGAAATGCTATCTTTATAGGTCTTCTTTCTTTCAGCAACACTTCAAGTCTTTGGACATCTGTATCATGTTCATTCTCAGTAGTTGTTTCTTTTGATTAAAGACTCAAAATAGGACATTTTTAATTGATGATCAATCATTCTTTTTCCTCACTTCTGCAATACATCACCTTGAAGCACGACACATGGCCAGAATAGTTGAGAAAAGTATAGGACACATTTGTTTATTCACAACCATTCCAATTATTGTTCCTCCCCTCAGCGTTTGACCATTTTGGTCATCAATTGGTCACTAACTCTCTTTCAGGACATTGAGGTGTTCTTGGTTCACCCTCAGCTTAAGATTCAATGATACATCTTGATATCTTTACTGAGTAGCTGCTGTCTACAAAGTTCTGGGTTGCCACATGAATTTGCCTGAATGGCAGCACCTCGTCCTTTCCTCTGTTAAAGAGCATCATGCATCTTTCATATCTAACATCATCCATTTTTCAAGATCATTTTGAGTCCCAAATTCCCTCTCCTGTATATGTGCAATCTCCTTCAAAGAGATGTAATTTGTGAGTTGAATAAGCAGATTTCTTCATTCTGATTGTTAATAAAAATGTTGAAAACAGCAAAAGTCTGATTCTGCTTGATAACCTCTCACTGCTAATAGCAAAGCACTGGGAGGCATTCAGATTTCCAATGAATTCACAGCCCAGTACATTATTTTCAGCCAGACCGTGATTCCTCGTTTGCACATAAAAATGTCATGTGTCAAAAGCCTTACCAGCACAGAAAAATGACATTTGCAACTTCTTCTCTATCCACAAATCTTATTGCCATGTCAGAGAAGGAAATTAAATTGGTCTGACAGAGCTTTTTTCATGACAAATCCAAGTTAGCTTCAACATAGCTCTTAGAAGACATTTTCCACCTGGTTGTTCAGCTTCTTAACTGGAACTGAAACTGTCATGAGACCTTGGTTGTTTTTTAATTAACACAGAGCTTTGTGGACACAAAAGATCTAGCTTTCTTTTTTTTAAGGGTGCAATGATATTTCTTCTAGGCTTTTTAGCAGTTAGAAAAAAAATATACAAGCAGACTTTCAGCTTACATCTGTTAGTGATTTATTTGATGGCTGTCTGCAAGGTACAGATGGTTGAACTTTAAAACAACATATTTGGACTTTTTTATTATTTTTATTTTTTTTTTCAGTTTCTATTATCTATAATTGTAGTATACTTGTGAATATGGGATTGCACTATGGGATATTCTGACATGAACAAAATGAGTAAAACTGTTTATTTCAATGAATTTGAATTCTAGGGCAAACCCATATGTTTTCCATTGGTGTTATCATGTCCTTTAGTTCCTAAGTGTAATTTCATTAAAAAATAATAAAAAAAAAAAAATCCACCAAAGAAATTCTAAATGATTGCCCATTCAAGTATGATTACAAATGGCTATCTACTTTTGAGATGCTTTTTTGAAAATGCTGCTGAAAGAAAAGGCTATTTCAATGATTAAAAAGTCTTTATTTATAAAATGAATACCATTAGGTTTTATTTATAAAATGAAAGCAAAATTTGTTTTGTCTTTTGTTCATACTGCACTGAATACATGTTATTAAAGCCTTCTGCTTATGGGAAGGTCACTGTAACACACACCAGGTAATGATACAGCTCACACTGGGCAAACTCAATGTGTGATGGAAAAAAAAATCCATAGTATTCAATAATCAGAGGGGAACAAATGCCCTGAGAGCAAGGCATCCAAGATTATTTTATTTGTAGTTTGCAACGAGTCATGCTGAAATATAGAAGAGTTTCGAGAAACTGCTACAAAATTAAATTATGGGCTAAGGGGTTTTTCTCTTGTCCTTTGTTGAACATAAGTGCCAGTAATCTTCAAGTTTTCCTGAAAAGTTTAACTGCATATTCTAGGAATGCAAAAAAATTACCCTTAAACAGATGTCTTGGTAATTTATGAGTATGTTTAGACAAAGCAGTCAGGTGGACTCTGTTTTTGAATGTGAACCAGTTCATCAAGAAAGAGACAGTTCTCAGGCCTGCTCCTATTGTGCCCATTTTCTGTCTAAGATTTGGCAAATACCTTATTTTTTTACATATTACTTTGTTCCTGCTGCCTTCAAGTATAAGATGGTAACATAAGAACAGTCCAAAAACCCATCTGGTGCTGTGTTTTCTTACTGACAGTGGTCAAAAGCAGATGTCCAGGGAAGAGTGAAAAAATAGGGCAAACATATGGAGACACTTCTCCAAATACTCATCTGCCAATAATCTATCACTCAAAGTTTTACTCTTCTCACCACCCAAAGATATCACAAAGCACAGTTGTTGTTTCACAGTCACTTCCAGAAATCCTGATGAAGTCAAATGAACAGCCTTGGCTTTTTCTGCTTCTATATCCTTCTTGTCCTTACTCTTATGTGAACGACATTTAGTTTCATTATTCAGTTCCACAGCTACTTCTTTTTAGGATGACATAAACTTACCAATTAGCAGTGCCTGAGACAGATTTTGGATTTGGAGATCAATCTTCTCTCTGAACACTCCTTGCAGAAAAGTTCTATTCCAGAATTTCTAGCCACTGACAGAATTGCAAATCTGGAGTGCTAGGATGCCATTAAATTGTAGCAAACCATATTTTTTTAGATTGCAACTTAATTGATTAGGAAGTTGGACTGGTGTTCACACAGTGCCTGACATCCTTATTGTAGATAAAACCTTTATTTTTAGATAACACTGTAGCATTAATCATTCCAGCCTGTGTATTCTTTACCTTTGTTTTGTTACCTACCAGATGGGATTTGAGCAATTCAGCTCTTCAAGCATAACTAAACATATTTACAAAAAGCCAGGAAGGTAAGAAAAATCTCACTGCACATTCTGAAAGTACCTTTGAGAACATTTTGACAAAGTAGGAGCTAAATATGATAAAAATGTTCAGTCACCGTTATTAAAGTTTTTCACAGTATGGTGAGACATTGTCTTCTCTGCACTTTTTCATAATCTTTTTTTTCTTTTGAAAAATAAAGACCCTTTTGAGACCCTTTGAGACCCCTTAACCAAGTTCTTCAGTAGAGCTATGTCCCATCCAATGATCTTCTGAGAAGAAAAAAAGTCAAAGCATGAAAAACCTCCTAACTTTCAACAAAAATTTATGATACAAACAAAATGAGAATTTTGTTTTTCAAAGTGACTTTTCTGGCTTTGCTATTAAAAGTTCATGTTTACCTCCAACTGCACATCCATATAAGAAGAGGCTTTTTTATTAAAATGCACAATGTGACTTTGATTTTTATTGAAACAGCACCAAAATAAAGCATGCATTTCTGTTTCCTGTACATTTAGGGAACAATGTGAAAAATCAAGCAGTTGGTATTGATTAAGGGTAATTAGTTCTGGTGGGTGAATCACTTAATATTTTCAAAAGTCAGATTTAAGCTAACAGTGGCTAAAAGGTGAAGAGACAATATAATTACAGTATAAATGATCAAATTTGATTTTCATCTAAGCAATTAAAAAGCCTTTAAAATTCATTTCTTGTTGATTACATTCTCTTCTTTTTATAATCCAATTTGATAGCAGCTTTAGGCTTTTTAGACATGGATACATGACATTTGAGTGTCAGGCAAATGCCAATGGAATCAATCTTCCATCTTTCCTATTAAAACTGTGTGATGCTGGTAATTTTTAGGCCTAATATTCAGTCAATAAAAATTATAGACCCTAAAGCTGTAGACACTGTCGTGAACACAAAGAATTCCATTAATACAAATCAGGAACCCTGAATAATAAAAATCATCATCATCATCATCACCACATAATTTAGAATAACTAGCAAAACCCCAAACAAACAAAACAAACAAACAAACACACACACACCCCTGCATTTTTTTCTGCTTTTCACATTTTTGGAAGAGTTAAAATCAATTTTAAAAGTCTTTTTCTCTCTAATCTCATGGGTCCTGTCCAATTCAGAATATTCTGTGATATAGACTAGAAATGTCAGTAAATATTTTTTTGTGTGATCAAATGCCTGGAAACGTAAATTCAAGTTAAGAGTGTTAGACTATGTAAAAAGCAAATGTAAACCATAAAAGAAATAATTGATTAATTTTCTGCACACAGTGTCTTTCTCCTAAACAAAGACTTGGAGAATGGGCCAGTGGCACTGATGAACGAGCAGACTGCAAAATTCATTTTGGATTTATAGGAAGTCCTTTACATTTATGAGCTGCTTGAAAAATTATTAAAGGCTTTTTAACATTTTTGAGAAAACAAGTGCTGAAACTGATCTCTTCCTCCTATTTTCTACTTATTTTTGAATTATGCTCTTACCTTAAGATTGATACAATCTTCCAAATGAAACTTACCTTGTCTGAGTTGCTGTCCTGCTCCAAGCACAAAGCAAGCAGTGATACACTGGAAAATGTGACTCCAGCAGGGTGTAAAGAATATAAGGAGTATGCTCATAGCATAGAGCAGATGAGCCAAACAGTCAGCCTTGGGAATGCCTGGCTTGCTGTGAAGTACATCTTATCAACTAGCTTGAATATTGGCAGCAGATGGCAACCTAAACCTTTCTGACCCATACTCTAATTTGCATTTGGGTTTGAACTTAATCTTTTGACATATACAGAAAGTGGAAGTAAAACTACAAGGGAGACATGGAACTTCTGGAGAGAGTTCTGTGAAGGGTCAGTAAAATGACTGAGGGGTTGCAACATCTCTCCTAAGAAGAAAGGCTGAAAGAGCTGTGAGACCTCAGGGGGACATCTTATGGATGGATTTAAATACAAGAAAAGGGGGCCTAGAAGTAGCAAGGCTCTTTCCAGTGGAGTGGGACAAGAGACAATAAACATAAACCGAAACACAGGAACCTCTATCTGAATTTTAGGAATAGTGAGTTTTTTGGTTTTTTTTTTTTTTACTGTGAGGATGACTGAGCATCAGAGACAATTTCTCACAGAGGTAGAGGACTATTCTTGGAGATACTCAAAAGCTGTTTGGACACAGTCCTGGGAAAACTGCTCTAGATGAAACTTCTACAGCAAGAGGATTAGGTCAGATGACGTCCAGAATTCGCTTTCAACTTCAACCATTCCGTGATTTTGTGACTGACATGCAGATAAAGACAGAGTGAGAAAAAACAGTGCCTCCATTGAGTAATATGAATTAGGCAGGATAAGAGATTCATATTGCCTTTCCTCACAAGATGGAGCAATGAAACGCTGAACAAGTTACTCAGGTACGGAGTCTCCTCTCTGTGTAGATGGAGATTAGAAGCAGCTATCCTTTGTCTCTGACCTAGAGACAACACCTGCTATGAACAACTTACAGTTTGCATGGCACAGTTGTAAAATTCAAACTTACAAACAGTAGGTATACCTTTTCCCCATTCTCTTCACAAAGAATAATGGAATTTTCAAATGTATGCAGAGAAAGGTAAATAATTTAGGCCTCTGAACTCCAGAAATTAAAACATTTAAAATTACATAACTCAGTATTATATGAACACTGCTGTGCTTTCTAAATGAATATTGAATTTTGTGCTATTCTTGATTCAACTGTGGTGGAATATACATGGCATTTCGTTTGTGAATGTATGACCACCTTACTTCTTCCCATACTAAGCAAGACAAACTATCTTTTATTAATGGGTGAAACACTCAGTTCCGAATCCTTGAGTTGCAAAGTTCAAGAAAACTCATTTGAACACAGTTAGAAACCTGATTTGATAAAATCAAGAAGAAATTATATTGAGGGCTTTTGTGGGAACACTGTAAAGGTCATATCTTCAAAATCTGAGAAAGCAACTCTCTGTCTTGAGATTTGATATTGATCCCAGGAATCACAGAGATCTGTTTATTTGCCAAACACAAATTATATGGGTTAAAAGAAATGAAGATTTTTTTTTTATTATTAAGATGTCACTCTTCTCATTCTACCTTAGGCTAAGGGATTCTTTCCACTGTGAAGATTCCAGTCAACTCTGAAGTGGTGTGACAAAGATTTCAGGGAAAATTACATCTTGAAACTGCATATGAACTTGACTCATGAAAGTTTAAACTGTATGAGCACTGATTTCTGTGGAAACTGGTGCAAACATATTGTCTTTACCTAGAAGACACTACTGAGAATATTTAGAATATGCATGAAAATAAATTTTTTTTCAAGGCTAAACCCCCGTGTTTCCCATAAAATAATGTCATATTTAAAGAAGCCTTGGTTTTTTCTTGCAAAATTTTGTCCTTCTTGGTAAATAATCCTTGAGAATTCAGGTCAAGATCTTTTGTACTATCAACTACATTTAACCAATTCAATATCTTGAGCCATGAGTGGACACTTAGGTTTGGATTTTCATTTTTTTTAAGTAACTCTGTTCATGCCTGTATCATTCGCGTGGAGAAAACAAATGAAATTGTCTGTTTTCAGTTCTCCTGCCAGGAACTAATCAAGAAATTGGAAGCTTGTCTTGTGAATGTTGTCAGCCATGATCTCCATTCTCGCTCTTAATTACGAACTTAATGTAGCACAAAAATCATTAGATTAAGATTTAAATTACTTTAAGCAACTAAGTTACTATAAAACTGATTTTATTTCATTAAATGAAACAAACAAACAAACAAAACCACAACAAAACCAGGAAATTTTGGGAAACATAGTCACAGCAAACATTTTGTATAAAAACATACTGAGATTGAATATTGCGAATGACTTGACAGTGATAGTCCTGAACAATAATTCTTTTCACTGTTACAATGAAGTCAGGAGGTTGCAATAAACAGTGACTCAGTGAAAGACCTGTAGCAGAAGCTGGAGGCATTGAAACACTATTTTATATTTTATTCCACCCCAAGTTGCAATTTCCTGACTGATGCTGGAAATATGGGCTTCAGCGCTAACATCTGAATGCACAAGCAAACTTTTTGTGTTCTGTTTGTGTGTGAAGTTTAACTTTATGTATTACAGAATATTATTTTGGAGTTCATTATTATTAGAGCTAAACCCACACACAACTCAATCTATTCTGAACAGTCAACACATAGACTAGTGATACTTTATGGGTGCTGAAACAGGCACACACACAGGCTTTTCTCCTTGCCTCTGTAATTCTTGCTGTCTTCTCATCTCCACTCCTGAACTTAGGAAGGTTCAGGCTAGAAGCTTATCCCAATTTACCCAATTGATAATGGGGATTTTACCTCCATGTTATGTAGAACTATGATGTAAATGTCAATTGAAAGTGAGTTCCAGGAATAGTAGAGCAGAGCAATACACTTTGCCCCAAATAAAGAGATGGTTGTTTTAACATCTGGCCAGATCATTTGGGTACAGAGTATCTGCTGGGACAGAAGATACCTGATTCCAGCTTTTAGTATACTGGTGGCTTAACAAAAAAGAGGGAAAACATCAGAGCATCAGGATAAACCTTTCAGTACAGACCGTTAACTGAATGTTCCTACAATGCATGAACAACTGTTCCATCTGCACATTTTAAATGTCTCAGATTTTCATGACTGTATAATGTCAACCTCCAGCCTTGAAATCCCTTCATGAAGATCTCTATGACAAGTTGGAATTAGTCAGTGTGGAATTATTGGGAAATGTGCAGTGGAGGCAATAGCAGAACATTACTGGCCTCATAGTAAAGGCCAGCAAATGATCCATTTTCTCTTGGATCATTCATTTAGTATCCTTCCTTTCTAATGCATTCTCTAAAATACCTTAGCTTGCACAAATACTTCAGATTTTCACCGGCCTTTTTTTTTTTTTTTTTGCATTCACAGAAGGATTCAAAATATTTTCGGAGACTTTTCAACTCTCTCAAGCCAACACTTATACCTACCATGTTTATGTAAATCAGGAAGCAAGCAATCTGTTAGATAAATGACTTCATCCTCTTCTGTTGGTTATGTTATCAGAAGTGTTGCAAATACATTGCATTTTTGTACATATGGATATTTGTATAAGCTGAGCTGAATGCCTGGCAACTGCAAGGAGTAAAAATACAACCCAGCTGGAAAAGTGAGATCAACTATTTGACTTCTGGGGAATAAAGTTAAGCACCTGCATAAGAGTTTGTAGGAGGCTCAATACAAAAAGCATTGTTGAAGTGCAGATTATGGACATTAGTTTCATGTGAAGCTCTTTTAAAGGAAAGGTGATTTAAGTTTTGTCACTTTCCTTGGCATTCAGAAAAAAAATAATGCTGTGTTTTTCAGCAAAGTTTGCTGTATTATTTATCAGTCAGGACAATAGGTGAGGTCTGAAAGAGACAAATAGCATTTAAACTTGCTATGTTATTTAATCAGAACTCACAGGTTTATGTGAGTTCTAATTAAACTACACTTTATTTTCTCAATAAAATAGGAGTTAATTTTATGTTCTAAAATCTAGTATACTTAGAAAAAACTGCTTCTTTTCGTTACTGTTATGGGCAAACCATGACAACTCTTTCATTTGATAACATTCCAGACCTAAAGGAAAGAAAACTGACAAGCCAGGTAATCTTAAATTCTGGAATAGGCACTATGAGTGGTGTGTGCGCTTTTTAAAAGGGGTATTAAAAAATAGACTTTGATAGAGCATTCCACTGCACTCTCCTGCTTCCAGCCTTGTGTTTATGCTCAGCTTTACACTTTCTTACCTTTTTTTCTGCAATGCTCATTGCAATTACATTATTTTCTTGTTCCTCACCAGGCTTTCACAGAATGCTGCTGTGGTGCAGCACTGCTCCTGTCATCCTGTTCTGCTGGCTACCCAGAGCAGCAATGTGCCAGGCATTCTGTGTCTCTCATATTAATCACACCTGATTTTTCACTACTAAATATACGGTGAACCAGGGATGAGGAAGAGAAGTTATGCCTAGATTTTACCACATCTACATAGATGATATAACTGAGAAAGACTCCTGGACACACACAAATGAAAAACACACATGCATATTTACATGTGTATGTGTTTAGAAAGGACAGTAACACTATCTCTGACAGTCTTTCAAGTTGAATTTATGTTCAACAATTATAGAATCATAGAATGGTCTGAGTTGGGAGGGACTTTAAAGATCATCTCATTCCAACCCCCTTGCCGTGGGCAGGGACACCTTCCACTAGACCAGGTTGCTCAGAGCTCCATCCGACCTGGCCTCGAACACTTCCAGGGATGGAGCAGCCATAGCTTTTCTGGGCAACCTGTTCCAGTGCCTCACCCTCACAGTAAAGGATTTCTTCGTAATATCTAATCTAAACATACCCTCTTTCAGTTCGAAGGAATCTTCCTATAACTATTTTCTTCACCTACTTCCCTTAAAGAACTTCAAATATTTTATAAAATTCTAGTTTACCCCAAGCTATATTTGAGAGTTTATGCTTAACCTGTTTCATTCTGTACAGCTCAATCTCTCTTTTCCATATCAGATATGAAATTAAATGTAAGCAGAATGATAATGTAGATTTCACCCATGAGTAAATATTTTATTGTTTAATTCCCATTCCAGTAAAATTTATTACAAAAAGTGTGGGTGAGTATTGTGGTGAAATTTATGCTGTTTCTTTGCTATGTTACAGAAGCCACCCAGTACCAAGGGAAATGTAGGTATATGAGGAGCTGCATGAAAAGAGTCAGAGTTTAGAGGAAAGAAAAAATCTGAAGCTTTATGAATTTTCTCAGACTTTGTCTGGCTCTTCAGATTTACATTCTCTCCTTGTACCTTCTCATTCCTTTCACAATAGTTTTTTAAAATTGATAGAAGCAGTTAAGATCAAATGTTAATGTTTATTAGCCTTAGACCATTAGATTTTCTTTTAAATGACACCATAGAATCATAGAATAATTTAGGTGGTAAAAGACCTTTAAAAGCATCTGGTCCAACTATAAACCTAACACTACCTTGTCCATCACTAAAACATGTCCCTAAGGAACACATCTGTAAGGCTTTTAAGTATCTCCAGGGATGGTGACTCCATCACTTCCCTGAACAGTGCAGTGTTTGACAATCCCTTGGCTAAAGAAATTTTTCTTAATATCCAGTCAAAACCATTTATCTCTCTAAATTCATTCTGCAAACTTTAGTGACTACAGTGCTAAGTGGCTGGATATCACAGCAGCTTTGCCTACATTAATCATTATTCTCAGAGAAACTTTTTACTGTTAACCTTAATATTGCTTTGGAGAAGCAGAAACAAAGTTTAGTGATTTATCCGGGGCCTATGAGGTGGTAAATCTCCCATGTGAACCTCACTGTCAAATAACCTCATGTAAATGTATTTTTCTAGGTATTTCTTCCTAGCCCAAAGTATTAGTAGACAAATCTATTTACAATAAAATGCAATTACTTGAATTACTATGTCATTCTTTAGCCATTTTGCTTCACATTGCTGTGAATCACACAGATGTAGATAAACCTTATCTTCATCATTATTTTTCAAAACTCCTAATTAGTATATCCACTTGCTATTATTTCCTACAGCGATAATGGCTTCTGAATGCAGCAGCACAGCGTGAGATTCTGCAGCCAAGCACTACAATTTAAATGTCCTGCTAGCAAGAAAGTAAAGCCTGTCACCACCATAGAGATGACTTATATTTACAAGTCTTCCATTTGTGACACTTTATTTTGGAGAAAAATAGCTATTGAGAAACTCATCTATATTAAGCAGTAAATTGAAAAACCTAAAGTGGAGACAATTTGGGGTTCTAGTTGCGGCAGGAAGCTAAGCAGGCTTTGGGTCAATGAGAAAAATTGATCTTAATTGGAACCAAAGCTATAAAATTGACCAAAGGGCCCATTCAGTGACTGCACCTGACACGTTGCAGGAAGATCTACCCCATCAGTGTTCCCAGATCTTTCAGTTTTACTGTCTGTCTCATTACACTTTGAATCTTTCCAAATCAACTGGGACTTTTTATATCAGAATCTCTATTTTCTTACCTTCATTGAACTAAAGAAAAAACAGAGAAGATTAAACCTATAACAAAATACTCATAAATATACAAAGAACAGCAGCAAAATCTCAGAGATATAAGACTTCCCCTTAGCTTAGATACACATAATCACATTTAAATTTGGCCCTCTTGTTACTGCCATGCTTGTGTTTCAACACAAGAATTCAGTTTGTGAGAAGAGCTCTGGAACTGATCCTGTAATCAGAAAAGATAAAAATATAGGTGAATTTGTAATGAATTTGGTATTGCAATACTGGAGTATGAGGCAAAGAGATTTTTAACCTAGTGCATATTTTAGATGAATAGAAGCTTTTTAAATTCTTTTTAAAAATTTTTTTATTCAATGACAGTATTGTTGCATAAAGAAACATAAAGATGAATAATCTGACCTTTTCCTCCCTTTAGTGCTGTGGCAATTGACATGAGTTTAAAATTATGTTATAGAATCAGTGTTGAGTTTATACTTCAGCCATTCTTATGTATCTTCTACCTTGATATTTTAGATTCAATTGAATACTAAGGAATTTGGAATTCTCTTTCTCTTATCCTGCTTTTACTGGTTTGGATCCATGATTTTTCATTGCAGAGCTCTGTTTTGAGTAATGATCTTTGAAATGTAGGAAGCCTGTGCAATTTTATTAAGCTGTTTCTTTTGACATTTCAGTTAAATAAGTAACCACAAAAAATAATATATTTCAAAAGTTTGACTGCAGCATATTTTTATGGTATTTGTTGCCCTCAAAGAAATCTCAGTCAAAGCAATATTCTACATCAATGCATAGTTGGCAAACATACATTATTTTTCCCCTATATTCTGATGACTCCTTTGGGCACATTTTGCTTTGTCAGTGACTATATTTAATTCAGTTCAATTCAAGGTCTTAATATTTTGTTGCCAAAAACAAGATATGAAAAGGTACTCTAAAAAACCCCACACACACAGCTGCTAGTACTTCATTAGAGGCTCTACATAAATCTCTTTTAGATCAAGGATCATTGACCTGATAAACTGCAATAGAGTTGATTACACTTGCTTTCCATGTCGATGTCACGAAGGTGCATTAAGTAAATGCATTAAAGCTGCTTTTCTCTGTTGAAGGGTAGGTGGTTAGCACGGGCCTCACCAAATGAGACTGTTCATATTATTGTCAGGATTAAAACCATCTAATTCAGGATTTCGTTACTTTGGATGACACAGCTGAAGGTGTTTTGCTCAAAAGGGAACAAATCCTGTGACCAAAAAGGTATTCCTGCTGAAGTTTGCAGAAGCCATGGAGATGGATTTCTGGCTCTGAATTAATAGACCAACATGGAGCCACGTCATGAAGGTAGGCATTGTTCTGGTTGGTGCTCATATTATTAAAGTTTAATTCTGATTCCCCCCATTCCTGGTCTTCAGATTCAAGGGGGCAGGTGGTTATTGCTGAGATCCCAGACTGGTGGCTCTCTTTCCTGGAGCCACTCACTGCAAGATATTCCTGCCTGGAGAAATTTTTACCTCTCAAAAACTAAATTTAAAACTAGGAGCATAACCATTCCAATATCTATGATTAGTCCCACTAATAAATGAGCTTGCTGTTAAGACTATTAAGTTAAAGTTTCCTTTGAGTCTACCAAAGCAACTGGAGTGATTTTCCAGGGAAACTTGAATGCTTTGGCAACAGAACAAGGATTAGATAAGGTTAAATTCTAAACAACAGTACTAAAAGAAGGTGGTGAAGCTCTTTTTCTGAGATTATCTAAACCAAAACCAAATTAAAAACTAAACCTAAAATAAGAGTTTAAAGTGCAATTGTCCAAATATAATCCCAAATTCTTCACTTCTTTTCCATTAGTTCCTCATGCAATGCTCTCTTAGCAAATGAATTTTGGGATAATTTTCATGAACAATTATTTACACAGAAGTTGTTTAGAAGTGTGAAAGTTAATTCTGGGGGGAGGAGTCCTTGAATTTAGATCTGAATAATGCACATACAGTAAAAGGTTTATTAACTCTGCATTTGGCATAGGCAGATTGATTTAGTCTAGATGTCAAAACAGGGCTGAAAGACGAAATAGTAAATATATTGCTACTAACAAAAATAAAAAATACTGAATCAGTGCAAAATTTTTTCACTATCTACTTAAAGGATCTCAGTGTTTTAAATCTGAAAACTTGACTAAAAGTAATACCCCTGTTATTAAAGGCACATTTTCAGCAAAAGTGAAGATCATACTAAGCATATATAGAAGTTGCAGTTGGGAGTCTGAGCTGAAAATAGACTAGTTTAGCTTGTTGCACAGAAAAATGAATATATAACAAATGTCAGTAAGTAGTATTTTGAATGTAACAATGGCATATTTAATTGCAGTTTTTCTTCATGGAATTCTAATGGAATGGAGTGTATTGTTTATTCAATATATTCCAATGTAGCCTTAAAAAAATAATTAAAAACATTTTTCAAATAGAAGATTAAAGCAATAATAGAAGGTGATTTCTCTTTGAGTTTCAATGCCTTTATTGTATAATAAATACCTTTAAATTATGTTTAAAATAGCAAGAAAGAGCAGAAAGATAGGTAAGAGAAGATGATGGTAATCAAAGAAAGGTCTTCACAACATAATTCAGTGTCCACTGAAGATGGTAGGATTACAGACAATAGAATTAATTTTTCTTGTTTATAAATATATATCTTGGGGGCCATTCATATGCATTTAGTTGTTCTATTTATTTCTCTTCATAATAGTGTGTTCAGAGACCTATCTATTATTTTCCAATAAGTTAAGGCACATGGCATTTTATAATCTCAGAAAGATTTTGACATTATTTATTAACATTTCTTAGTTCTTTATAGTATTTTTTAAACTATAATTCAACTTGCTGGAATATTTTACTTCAAAGATGACTTTTCATTATGTGCACCTGGTGGAACTTCATTTGTTCTTTAAGAACTTCTCTTTCTTTTGTCTAGTTAACCTTATTTATCCTTGCAACATTGAAGCAAGGTTGTTAAGTCCTTTGTTATTGAAAAAAAGAAAGCAACTTTTCCTCTTCTCTCTCTCTTTTTTTTTTTTTTTTTTTTTTTTTTTTATTTTTTTTTTTTTTTTTATATTTTTTTTTTTTTTTTTTTTTTTTTTTTTTTTTTCTTTTTATCTTTTTTGTTTTTTTTTTTTTTTTTTTTTTTTTTAAATTTATTAAGCATTTTTTTCTTTTCTTTCTTTTTTTTTTTTTTTTTTTTTTTCTGCATTAAAATGTTGGCTGCTGTGAGTATCTTGCTGCTCTGGAAAGGCTTCTTTTGAAGCCATGAAAGAAAACTCTTCAGGCTTGAAAGACTAACAGTCATAGCTATTGTGCCTGATCTGTCAAAGCAATATCTCAGTGGTGCAAAAACTTCGATCTGCATCCGAAATCCATTAGTCAGTGAACTTTAATGGCAGACTGAGCATAATGGGTGGATGAGTTTCTGTACTGCACTGCTTATTTTCTTCACTTCCTATTATACACATTATGGTTAAAAATATTGAAAAAGCATGAATGTGCAATTTCAAGAGTACATCCTCTAAAATTTTGGACTAAATAATGTACAAGGTCAAAGGTTTGATACCTTACTAATGGACACTGCAATGAAAAGACATTAAAAAATATTAAGGATTCTTCTTCCACCCCCTCACACACCTCCCACCCCCCACCCCCGAGCACAATGATGACTCACAAGTCCCTGGAACATTCCAGGCTTGATTTTTGAGTGCTATGATGAGTAATCTTGGTCATCTATGGGACTGGAAGATTTTTCCCTTCAGTGCATAATGAAACAAACTGATTTATCCTAAAACCTTCCTGTCTCCTTGCCATTCTTCTAAGGATTATCCTTAGTAATTTTAGCATGCCTCCTCCTCCTTTTGAACTGCATAGGATGGAGGGAATAGGAAAGTGACTTTTGGAAAATATCATGGAAGAACAAAAGCAATGCATTTAGCAAGTAAAACCTTATAATTAAGGTTCCATATTTTACTGCTAATGAATATGCATCAGGAATTGTTCATTGATAAAGGAATACTTTGACATACATACCAAAGATCAAACGACGAGTGAATAGAGGCAGAGGAAGGGGCAAATAGACTTCCTCTTTGCATTTTCATTCAAGACCTCTGGATACTAGAGACTGTTATAAAAAAACAAAAACAAAACCCAAACCACACCAAAACAAACAAACAAACAAAACCAAAACAAAAACCTGCAAGATTTTAGTTCTGCCTGGGCCTTTTTTTCTCCTTAAAACCCTCTCACAAAATATTTGTCTCAATTAATATGCAACACCCAAAGTCTTGAAAACCTTTAAATTAATTGTTTCCTATTTTCTTTTCATTCAACCATCAAATTATATTCAAAATTGCTAAAAGTATTTGGCATTGCTGCTGAAAATATCTGTCTTTGTACAAAAAGGGAATTAGGACAGTGACATTATTTTCCATTATTATGGGTAAGGATACATAGTACATGAGGGTTCACTCCCTGGTCGCTTTTACCTATGGATCGTTAGGATGTCTATGGTTGCAATGACAAATGGTTGTGATGAACCAATACAATGTATCATTTTGTCATTATCTTTTCACATCAATGATTTTGTGGTTTGCATCCATTACATTATTAGTAAAGTAATTCCAGCTACTTTAAAAAAGTATAATTATTATGTATTTTACATAATTCAGTTTGCATAATGTATAAATATATACTTCCTAAAAACCTATATGGCAAATGACAAGCCATATGTTCTGTTTTACATAAACAGAACTCTCCAGACTACTAGAAATGTACCATGGAAGTGTAGTCAACTGGCTTTTATGCCAAGGGAAACAAAGCAAGCTGTACTCTACCACTGCATCAGCCTGTTTCTAGCAGACACACATTTTGTGGTAAGTTTTTGAATGCTGGAAAAGTGTAGAAATCATAGTTACCTATGCAGGTCATTTTATTCAGGAGCTGTCACACAAAGGACTGACATTTCATAGACACTAGAGTGAAGAGACCAAGTACTGATCCATAAAATTAGAGCAAATGAATTGAAATTGATGGACCCCAAAAGATTCAGTGCTGCTGCCTTAACTCTTTCCAATGACTTTTGGCTTAGAAAGTGCATTGACTTTAATACCTGCTGTAAGTATGGCTGGATTTAAATTTTAATCATTCTATCCATTTCATAGTTTCATGCTGTCAAATTCTGTTAGACAGTAGAGCTGATGATAAATCTAAACCATTCCTTCCTTGCTTTCAGAGATACCCTCAATGTCAATGGTTACTTACAAGCAGAAGTGACAAGATTGAGGTGTGCAAGGTTATCTTTTAGACTACTTAAGAAACTGAAAACTTCCCATGAGGCATTCTTGAAATGAAATCTCCTACACTTGAATTAGTGACTGCCATTCCCTTGCCTGATATAAAATTCTGATATTAACAGATATATAGTGTGTCCAAAAAAGAGCAACGAAGCTGGTGAAGGGTCTAGAGCACAAGACAAATGAGGAGCAGTCGAGGGAGCTGCAGTTGTTCAACCTGGAGAAAAGGAGGCTCAGGGGGACCTTATTGCTCTCTAAAACTACCTGAAAGGATGATGTAGCCAGGTGAAGATCAGCCTCTTCTCCCGAGTAACAAGGGACAGGACAAGAGGAAATGGCCTCAGGGTGAGCCTGGGAACATACAGATTGAATGTTAGGAAAACTTTTCACCAAATGGTTATCAAACAATGGAACAGGGAACCCAGGGAAGTGGTGGAGGTATTTAAAAGCCACGTGGATGGCATTTAATGTCTTAGGGACATGGTTTAGTGGTGGATTTGGCAGTGCTGGGTTAACAGTTGGACTTGATTATGTCAAAGGTCTTTTCCAACCTAAGTGATTCTATGACATATGCAGCAGATAGCAATGTGTACAATGTATATATGTACATATGTATGTGTAAATATGCTTTACCAAGCCATACTGTGCTTTGGGTCAAACTAGAGTGTGGTTAGAAAGTGTGAAAAGGTTCATTCAATCAATTACCTTCTGTTTATTTAGCATTTAATAATACTGAAGCACATTTCTAAGGGACACATTTTCTTAAGGAAATGACAAAATGAAGTGTCCTTTGGGTTTTTTTTCCTGATCAAACAAATTAATGAAATGTTTCATAAAATCTTCACGTTTCCTTCTCAATCTAAACCTACATTTTTCATGGAAAAAAGGCTTTCCAAAATTTTTGCAAAACTCTACTCTAAGCCTCCAAGACTTCACAGCTTCTCCTATGTTGGCTCAAACTTCTCTTCACGTGTACATCCCTGGACAAAAAATTATACCAGTGAGGCACAAATAGTGTGATGAATATTTCTTTTAGAATAAACAGGTAAAAAATCCAACGTGGTGCACAATTTTTTGTCCTTTTTTTCAATTAAACAAAATAGTGCAAAAATATTTTTCCCTAACTCTATCTGGTCTGCCCTCTGAGACCCAGGAAAAATCCCGATGTCTGGATTTACTGCCTCAGTAGACAAATTACCTTCAATAAATGAAACTTCAGGGTTTTGAGGAGTATCCAATATCTACTAGAGGACAAAATTTTCTCCACTTCAATCATATAAATAAATAAACAATGTGTGCCAAATATTTTATTACTGTTGCTTTTCCTAATATAGAACTTTTCTCATACATTGAGAAAGGGTAAAGTTTTTCAGCATTAATGCTGAAATAATAATTTTAAAGAATAGAACCTGGTACATGCTATGTGAGCAATTTTAAAATATAGAGTTTGTCACTGTGCTGTGCCACCATTCCATGCCACCATTCCATTACTGTTCTCTTTGATTCTCAGCCAGTATGAATGATTCCAAGAAACACTCCTCATTCTCTCAAAACGTAAAAATTTATTTAATCCTTTCCCATTCAAATAAATGTGCAATCTGAGTGGTATTTTATGAATATACCGTCTGAAAAATATGACATTAAATGATTTATTTTTACAAAATTTATAACATTTACCATGTTGTTAACTGTCTAAAATGGAAATAACATATGACTTCATCTGATTATTCTTTACCTTCTTGTTTTGCATTACAGTTTAATGCAAGATGACAGGTAAAATACTGAAACTACAGTAAATTTGAAAGAGAAAGGAAGATCTTATTAGTTTGTAAGAACTTCACACATATTTTTCCCATCTTCAGCTGAAACTAGGAAGTAAATCTTCAGAGAGTCACCAAATAACAGAATAGCTCAAGTTGTAAATAAACCTGGAAAGAGCACCTGGTCCACTTTTTTGTAGGAAAAGGTGAGATTGCCCCCCCTCTGCCATTACATCTTGAAAAACTCCAGTTAGGGGGACTCAATCACTTTCCTTGGGAGGTTGTTCCAAGGTGTGGTCAGTTTTACAGTAAAAACTTAGTTTCTTATGTTGAGATAAAAGCTCTCCCAGTGCAACCTGTACTCGTTGCCCCTTGTCTTCTCCACCTTGTCCTTGTGAGTTGCCATCCTTTAACTACGGACATACTGTGATGAAGTCCCTGCTGAGTCTTCTCTTCTTCAGAGAGAAAAGTCCTCCCTCCTTCAATCTTTCCTCACAGAGTTCCCCACTCCTTTGATCATCTTCATGGCCTTCCTTTGGATCCTCTTCAATTGAAATTAAATTACTACTGTTAATTAAAACAACATTTCTAAATATCTAAAGCTTATGCAATTAAGAATAAGAAAGAAAAATCCCTCCCTCTGAGGGAGAAGAAAAATCCATTTTATTTTAATTAAACATAAAATGGGGTAAATTATAATGAATTTAAATGAGCTGGGAAAAATATTTGCTAGTAAAATTGGGAAATTTGCAAACAAAATTCCTTAATAAAATATTCTTTTCTAGTGTCACCATTTTTTTTTTCAAAAAAGAGTATTTTTAAATCTCTTATTAGGTATGATTTATAAAAAGAAAATCCACAACTAAAACAGAACTACAAATAAATGACTGAGGGAAAAATAAATATTATTATTCCTTTTTACAATAAAAGAAATAAATCCACTGAAAGATAAATTGATTGTGCAGTGTCCCATGAGGAGCGTGAGAGAAGAAAGAATTGAACCTGTATTTTAGTCTATGACCTTAGCTGTAAAAATACACAGTCTTGAAAGTATATAATTATTAATACAAATGACAAGTTAATTACAGCTATACTCTCCTCACCACAATCATCCTTTTGTGTCTCCATTGAGAGGAAAAATGCTGGTAGAGTCTCTCCGAGAATGTCATTCACTTTTAGGACTGTTATTTCCTCCATCTCTTTTAAATCTAATTGTCAAACAGCTCAGTCTCTTTTGTTGAGAACCTCAAAAGTACTTTGAATGACACTATCAAGGGCAGCAGCAGCAGTTTAGCTGTTGGAGTCTGTCTTATGCTGCACACTCATGGCTGGAGACCAGACTGAGACAACAAAGTGTATTCTCTGTCACACACACCCAGCTTTGATTTTACAGGTCATTACTTTCTTCTCATTCCAGATACTGAAAACAC
>NW_020955693.1:128179-129912 GCF_003031625.1 Empidonax traillii
AGTACTTTGAATGACACTATCAAGGGCAGCAGCAGCAGTTTAGCTGTTGGAGTCTGTCTTATGCTGCACACTCATGGCTGGAGACCAGACTGAGACAACAAAGTGTATTCTCTGTCACACACACCCAGCTTTGATTTTACAGGTCATTACTTTCTTCTCATTCCAGATACTGAAAACACAATTACACAACGACAGTTAATTGCTACACATGGTTTTTTCTTTTACACAGCCAGTATTGCAGTGCATCTGAAGAGCACATTGTAGAGCACCATGGGCAATAAGAAGTGACAAGAACAAGTGCATACTCCTGTAACTTCCACGATGGCTGACTCCGCTTGTTTCCCTAGTGTGGATAATATTCTGTGTTTATTATAAACAGGGTGAGTGTCCCTGGTGGTGCAGTGGCTAAACCACAGCGTCGTCAACGCTGAGATCTGGGTTCAATTCCCGGTTAGGACACTCCCCGGGCAGATGGAGCTCGCTAGCCCTGTAAGGCAATCCATCTACGTCCTGAGGACCTCGCTGCCACCGTCCAAGCGTGCTTGGCCCCGGCAGATGAACCTCAGGATTAAAGGGTGGGCTCAGTTCCGCGCACACTGTGTCTCACCTAAAAAATCCAATGCGCAGGCTGGGAGGTGGAAAGACCTTCCCTGGTTCTTCGTTCGCGAAGAGACTGGCCATTACCATTATAAACAGGATAAGCACACTGAGCACCAAGAGAGCAATAGGTGACATTGCTGCACTGTGCAGAAATGACCCAACATGACAAAATTCCAAAGAGCAGGAGTATTAGATGGTTAGGTTTCTGAAAGTCAGGACTCAACCATCACTCATGCCTTATGGCTTCTGATTTCTTCTCCCCTGTGTTTACCAACCACCCAGCAGGATTGTCATCTTGAAGTAAAGGCACCACAGAGGTCTCATGTGCCAGTTTCTTCCTTGAGGAGAAACATTTTTTCTTCTGGAGTGCTTCTGAGAGCACTTTGGGAACTAGTTTGGAAAAGAACTTGCAAGGAGAACACAATCAAAACTGGAAGAAGTTGCACTAAAGCAAATGGAATCAGAAAGTCTACTGCTCAGAGGTTGAAGAGAAATAAGGACACAAATATTTGGGGAGATTGTCCAAAGTTCAAAGAAGACTTGGATTATTTCAAGTTTACCCCAGTAGAAAACAAGAGCAGCCTATCTGCCTAAAATGTCAGGCATGAAATCCTTTGTTTAGCTGCAGTCATGGTTTGGTTCTTGGTCTTTGTCTCACACTCCAATAGAGAGTTTTTACACTTATTACAAGTGTTTGTTCTATTATGGTCAATGTTTTGACTACACTGTTTGAGATTTAGGGGCACTATTGGTTATGTCTCATGGGAAAAAGGTTGCAGAAAGCAGTTTCTGAAAAGAAACTTTACTTGCTGAGGATACATTTTTAAATCAACTTCTATGTCTGTGCTTGTTGTAATTATAATTACAAACAAAGTAGTCTTGCACTCTAGATATTTTTCAGAAGCCAATTTTATTTATCTCCTGATTTTCTTAAATAATCTAACAGGGTTTTAGGAAGATCTATCTTTTTATCTTTAAAGAAAAACTAAAACATATAAAGTGCTCCATTTTACATTTGTTATTCAGGCAATACTCAGTTATCAGAATGAATACTAAAGGATGCACAAAACAATGACAAAAAGATAACAGCATGGCTGTTGTTATTGTTCTTATTATTATTATATGTACGTCTA
>NW_020955693.1:130112-179673 GCF_003031625.1 Empidonax traillii
GAAGATCTATCTTTTTATCTTTAAAGAAAAACTAAAACATATAAAGTGCTCCATTTTACATTTGTTATTCAGGCAATACTCAGTTATCAGAATGAATACTAAAGGATGCACAAAACAATGACAAAAAGATAACAGCATGGCTGTTGTTATTGTTCTTATTATTATTATATGTACGTCTATTTAAATTTAAGATTGATCAAAATATACAGATTTCATGAGAAAATCAAACATTTGTTTTCCCATTTAGTATAAATGTACCTTAGTTACAGATTAAGAATCTGCTCTGTAATTTTTTTCATTTGTTTCTGAGATTCTTTCAAAAACATGTAGAAAAATACATAAAGAAAAGTGGATTTGGCAGCTTTTAATACCTGCACTCTTTTACTCACTGTTTTGAATAGTATTGTGCTGCCTATTTAAACCTCTTAGTAAGATGTAAGAGGAAGTCATAATAAGTAAAGCACCTTATTTCCATAACAGTTTGGATTCATTAGAGCCAAACATTGACATGCATTATTGCAGCCATAAACATATTGGAATTGGCAAAGCATTTACACAAACTAACACTCAATATATACGAGCTTTAACACAACAATGAGTGTAGTCATTCCTACAAATATAATATTGCATTCTTTTACTAACTTAAATTTCTCATTTTAGACATATGAAATCTACCTTTATAAAGTTACCAGCTTACATGATGTGCAACTATATAATTATTTAAGCTAATTAATTCAAATATATTATCAATTAAATTTAAATTCTGTACCAAAATCTTATCCCATAATGGGGACAGAGGGGATGGTTTACGGCTTTGTTGAGAACCCAGTTTTTTATTTCTTCCTTTTAAGGGAAAGGGTAGACTTATAGTATTTCATATTTATTTTACTACGTCATGGACCAGAGGCTGATATCACTCTGGTTTTGCACTGCTTTTTTTAGTATTTTTAAAAATTGCATAGTAGTCAGGTAAGATCTGGTTACATCAGACACTACATACACAGTGCAGCTTCCTGATGTGGAGAGATGGCTGAAATAGAAATCTCTGTCTGCTAAGATAAGTAGTCATAATTAGAAATGTTTTTTTTTCTTCTTAAAAGCCCATATGACCCACTTTCTTTTCCCCAGGTGTCTTTGAAGTGGTTTGCTGGGTTTGATTTTGGGTTGTTGTTTTTTGTTGGGTTTTTTTTAACATATGATACTATCTCTCAAGAAATAAAATAGGTTATCAGCTGGAGATTATATTCCAAAATAAACCTTCAGAGATTTTTTAAAAAGCTGTCCCCTAATCCTTCCTCATGTTCCTTTGCTCTTCCTCTCCATTTTAATTTCCATATTCTAATCCAAATATTCTGATCTAAGCAAGCCAACACCTCTAAGGAAAAAAATCTATTATCTACTGACTCATAGCCTGGAAAAAATAATATTATTAAAAGGTGAAGTCTGACACTTTGAAAATATTTTTGAGTTATGAAAACTCTAAATGGCCAATTTAACTGAAATCTTATTGTTTCTGATTTATTTGACCTACAAAAATATTTATCTTGCATTCATAAGGAACGTCTTCAGAGGAAGAGATAAAAGTATCTAAAATTTTGTTTGCTTGCTTCTGAATAAAAAGTAGGGCTACAGGAGGGTTGGGCTACAATACCTTAGGATAAAAACTTCAGATAAGAGTATAGCTGAAGGCACAGTTTGTTTCTTAGCTCTGTATGTTGTATGAGGACTTAAAGACCTCTAGTCAGTGTCTAGTCATGTAGCATCCAAGTCTACTAATCTAACCTAGAAATGTGTCTTAAATATGTTTAAGCTGTTCTACTCCCCTCAAAACACCTTTTGGGTGGAGTCAGCCCATGGCTGAGGTCTCATTTACCTTGGGGTGTTTACATGCACACATGCTAAAATTGTTCCATTTATGAAGTCTCTACTGAAAAGCTTATCTAAAATAGCTCTTAACAGCTCAATCTTAAATAGAATTTAAATGATGAAATGGCTGTTACAATGGCCATTTCTATGAATTTGTATAATTTCTATGAATTCTGACATAGTGCTGTGCTGAGATTTTGTACAATCCACAACAGAAAATAATCAGAATTGTATTTCACTTTAGGATATTTATTAAATTATCTCTGAAATGGATTAAAAATATTTTTTTTAATGTACAGCAGTGGTGTATGTTGTAATGTTTTCCATTACCATTCTATTTCCACTATACTTTTCACATGATGCATTTTCACCTTCTCTTCTGAACTAAAGTTTTCTCATCAAAACAGTAGATGCAACACCTATATGTCATGCTTCTTAAAAGTCTGTTAACTGTCTCTTGCTAGGATTGGAAACTTTAGAAGCATAAAAGGAGAATTAATTAAAGACCACATAGTAACAATATGCCAAAGGGTTTAAACCCACCTGTGTTTTGAAAAGATATAGCAAGATAACAGTGAAAACCAGAAGGAACCGAAATTGTAAAGAAAAAAAATTATATGGGAATATTCCATCTATTCGAGACAAAATAACTGCTTTCAGCCTTTTAGCTGAGATAATTTCCACATAAGGCAACTTTAAGGTAAGGTTTACAGTCAGACAGTAAATTTTTTTCTGTGAAGATCTGTCTGCTGTATCTGACATTCCTGTCATTATATTGTATCAATATGTGAAATAATAATTACTCTTTTGTCCCTGCTATTAAAATATATGTTAATTTGAAATTAAGCAAGAATTTTCTTCGCTCTTGAGTAGTTAATCATTAGAGCTAAATCAATTCAGTATATTAGTGAGCTATTTAAAATCTCTAATATAATGATGGCCTTCAGAGAATCTGAGAATCACTGTGACCAAATGGAAGAGCAGAATCTGAAAACTTGAATAACCCAAAAGAAAAGCAGGAAAAGGAATGAAAATAAATAAATATGTAGCCTGAGATCCATCAAATATGGAATATTGCCCTTTTTGTTCCAGGCACTTAGGAAAAAAAGGGTGAGATTTGGGGTTCTACATCAAGAAATCAAGTATTAAGAATTGTCTGATGGGAAGAAATTATAAATGAGGAATTTAGTCTTCATTGTAATTCTGAAAGAAAATAATGAGGAAATGAAATATAATCAAAGGCCTTAAGAAAAAATTGTGATTTACAAGAGATTTCTAGAGTCAAGACAAAAAAAAAAAAAAAAAACAGTGATGTCTAAAAACTGATCAATAAGTTTCTTCACTAGTATTGTGAAAAAAAAAATATCCTTTAGGTTTTTTTCTTTAATAGCTCCATACATGTGTGCTTCTATGAACTCTTCCTCCTCTAACATCATACAGTGATTGTAAAGGGAAAGTTCTGAATATTTTAACTATCACATTCCTTATTTTGAGGTCAGACACTACGTGTATCTATTCTTGTATAATTTATAGTATTCTTTATCTATGTTAATTTTTGTTCTTCTCCATAAGGCCTCCTGCTTTCAATTACTTTTATTATGGTCCGTTATTCATTAGTATGAATTTATTATTTACTCTTTTATTCATCAGAGTTTTAATACCAGCTGTCCTACAGTACTCTTCATCCTCTGCCTGACTCTTTTCCCACCTGTCTCGTTGTTATACTGATATAATGTCCTTCAAGGGATTTCTGAAGCTCAAAAATATGATTGGAAGTGCAGAAGAATTTATCAAATAGATGCTACACTTGTGTTTTACTTTGAAAGTGCCAGTTGCTTTGAAACGAAATCATTCATGATTTTTCATGCATTCGAAGATTCAGATCACACTTTTTCCTTTATTTGTTTTATGTCCACTGGGCTCAGTAGGATCAACTGCTACAGACTTCTGACATCAGCTTTTGTTGTGTGATAAAAACAATGTAAGAGTTGGAGCCATTGATCAAATCTTCTTCAATAAATTGGAATTTTGCAGTTCATCAAATGGTTCAATTTTTAAACCTACCTGCTACATTGTCCCAGTTTAAATGAGACAAGGGTCTTTTGCTGCAGATGGATTAGGAGAAAAAGACCCAAACTTCCTTTTCTAGCAATTATAAATCCGAAATTAAGAGGCTCCGACTGAAGGAAAACAAATTATGGAAAAGGGAAAAATAACAGCCTTTTATTAAAAGGTATGTGTGTATTAACAGGAACACGAAAAAAAACCCAAGTAAAACAACCAAGCAATACCCCTATACCCACCAATAATCCCCTTCAAAAACAAAACCGACAAAACTGGCAAAAAAAGAAAATCAAATAGTTCAATTTTTAGCACCCTTTGGTGCAGTTCCAGCCACAGTCAGCAGGGGGCGCCGTTGGGTCACTGGAGATGCAAAACTTGTAATGTCTTATACCATTCACCAGGTGGCGCTGTTGAGTTATCAGAAAGTGCAGAACTTGTAATGTTCTATAGTAGTCACCAGCTGGCGCTGTTGGATCACTGGAGGAGTAGAACTTGCAATGTCCAGCATCCGTCACCAGGCGGCGCTGTGGGATCCTTGGTTGCCGCCAGGTGGTGATGGAGGAGGGGGGAGGGGGGAGGGAAACAGAAAGTTCTCCCAATGGAAGAAAAACTCACGACTCGGTGAAGATCTTGCAGTGAGCCAAGCCTGCAACCAGCAAACAGCTGCGCAGAGAAACAGCAGCAAAAACTCCTCTCCCACAGGAAAAGACAAAGAAGAAACCAGCCCTTCTCTCCTCCGTGCTGCAGCCTCCTTCTCCCGCTCCGGAGCTGAGCTCCAAACCCCCAGAGCTGAGCTCCAACCCCCCAAACCCCACCTCCTTCCCCTTCGTTGATAGGAGATTAATGTCTCGGTCATTTAGGGCTCAGGCCAACTCCTTTGTTTATCTGATGGCTCATTACAGCACACACGCGGGGGGGGGGGGGGGGGGGGGAAGGAAAGACAAAATTCCTTGCTAAAATCAGAACTATGACATACATAATAAAAGCAGCTTGTAAAAAAACTTCTAAATTAAGAACTGATCTCAAATCACCATAGGATGGCTTTGTTTCCTGAAGACACTCCCCCCAGACTTGCAGAATCAGGTAACAGTTATGTTTCTTTAGACATTTCATAACTCATGCTCAGATTTCTTTTGTTTGCTTTCTCACAGCATTAGCCCTGTTAATAAAATAAATGCAGAACATGTTTAAGTTCTGTAGTCACTATAGGAAAGATATTTTTACTTTTTTAACAATAGAGTAAAATTAATAAGACTTTATTCAATTAAAGAAATCTCCATGACGAAATGCCACTTCAGAAGACATTTAACCTAATCAGGTTAATTGCTTACTGCATTCTAGCAGTTTCTTCACAGGCCTGTTTTTGGTTTTTTTGTATTTTGGTGGGTTTTTTTAAGGGGAAAGGAGTCATTAAACTGCCTCTGTTTTCATGGAAAGCTGCAAGGTACCTAATTTGATCTTTGCACAAACATCCTTGTAAGGACAGGGAAATTTAACATGGTATTTTATTGATGGCACACCTGTTCATTTTGAAAGTGTTCTGCAAACTCCAGCAACATGAACTGACATGTTCTGTGCTGATCATTTAATTTTGAGAAGCAATGCAGCTCTGCCTAGCTGTATGCAATCTGTTCCTTTCACTTTTCTTGTTATACTGGGAGATAGAAATTTCTGAATGAAGATTTATGATGCTCTTGCTCCTCATGTATTGTCTTTATCCATTTTCAGACCATCATAAAGTCAATGACAGTGACATCACCTTTGGAATTTTGAGATGAAAAAAATATAGCTTGTCTATTAAAAAAATTATGTCCATCACTATTTTTTGATTACCTTGTTATTTTCAAAGCATTAAAATTTGGGGGGTTCCTAGCCCCCTTTTTTTTTTTTATTTGTTTTATTGTTTTTTTTTGCTTTTTTTTTTCTGAACAAGAAGAAATGACTAGAAACACAAAGTACTTCTGAAAATGCATGAGATATAACCCTCATATATTGACCCTTATTTCTTCCTCAGCCTTTTACACATACACAGCTGCTGCCTCTGCATTTTTACAAGAATGGCAGAAAATAAGCCCCGTCAATGCAGACAGAATACTTATGGGGAAAAAAATACAATTGCTAAGGATGTTTATTTGCAGGTACTGGGAAAATTACATGCTTTTAGTGAGCTGCTTGAAGTAATGACTGCTCACAGTTCAGAGGGGATTTTACTGATGAAACACCTACTTTAACAGACATCAGTTTTACCAAAATAGTTTATAAAAAGATGGATCAAATATGCTGTGAGTTAGGGTAGGGAGAGGAGGTGCTGGTCTATGTATATTGCAGTTTTAATGCTAATATCACTGCATTGGCACAAAGAGGTGTGTACCCAGTGAAAGTAGAAAAAAAGATAACAGAAGTCCAAGAATAAGTAAGGAATGTGTGGTGGCTGAGATGGATGTAAAGAGATAGGAGCAGAGCCCAGACCTTGGTGGCTACAAGGACTACACTAGAAAAGATGTATCTTTAAAGGATTTAAATTTCCCATGGGAAGCTTTATGGAAAAGTGTTATTCTTTGATAAATTTTTGCTTCTCGTTTTTCTCCTATGTTTTCTTTGTGCTGTTATATTAGATATAAAACTGAGCTATGCTTGACTGCTTGAAGAAAAAGGTCAGGTAACCCATGAGTCTAAGGTTGCTTATGAAGTCCAGCCTTCAACTAAGACAATTTGAACTCAGATTCCCATATCACAAGAAAAGGAATGGCCTAGAACCTTGAATCTGGCACCTTCTCTAACTGCTTCAGGGCTGGATTCAGTGTCGAAATTTTTTCTAATTTGAGTTGACCTAAACCAAAATTAACAATAAAAAGTGTTTGAGTTGAGATTCCTGAGCGTTATTTCATGAAAGACTGCAGCAAATATAAGTCTGTTTTATGTCTTAATATTTCAAATAAGTACATTTTACTCTTTTTGTGTATTCATATTCAGCCAAAATATTTCCTTGTGGGTCAAAATTTCTTGGCATCTATACTGTCAGGTTTTCATGTGACTTTCTGATAAAAATAGAAGGCACTCTACTGCCTTTGTAGATTTTCTTTTCTGTTTGATGGATGTCTGACGGGTCCCAGAAAGCCACTTAGACACACTGTTATGAACCAAATATCAGAAGACTTTGATTCACTTTGCCTCCTGATCTCTGAATTTAATCTTTCAGTACCACCTAAAATTCAAATAATTTCCCATCTACCTAGTATTTGCATTTTTCCTGCAGTCTTCCTTATCAGGACCTTTTAAGCTTGTAGATAAATTCCATAATTACATTTTGTAGTGACATCTATGTCATCTTTCATAATAATACCTCAGTGTTATGTATAGCTTATGCATGCTACAGAGAACACTTCTGAAGCACACTGGTGCATGAGAAGCACCTACATCCTTCTGCTCTTTGATGACATGTTTATGGAGGCAGTAGTTGTTCTCTAATCTTTTATGTCCTGATAAGAGCCTGGATCTTACAGTGTCAGATATTGCACAAACACGTAGTTTGGCATGAATTCTGAGGAAGAAACAAGGCTTTCTTAATGACACTGATCTGTCTCTCTGTAAAGGGTTCTGTGAGACTGATAAAGGAGAAGCAAAAAGGAGTAGAATCAGTGAGGAAGAAGAGCTTAAGGGAGGAAGGTCGGGGAAGAGAACTGCATGCTTCCCATCAGCCTGGTGCCACGTCAAAACTCCTAAACTTTAGAGCCTCTGGAAGAGATCAGGCCACCCACAAGTATCAGTGAAAGCTGTCATGCACACACAAAAGGCATAGGTAGATAGAAGGAACATGCTGAGAGCATGCTGAGACAGTCTGTTTTCTCCAGAAGCAATAAGGGAAGAGAAATAGAGCAGCCAAGGCAAATATACAAAAACCATGCAAGGAAATGAAAAGATGAATTATACATAAAGAGGAATATATGGAGAGATTACTATTCAAGGAAAAATATATTTAGACATTATTCTCTGTTCTGTCTGCTATTTACATTAGATAAAATAACATATATATACAATCACTTGTTCTATGGCTTTCATGTCAACACAAATTTACACCATTAAAGGCTTCTGCAAGGCATTCCTCACAAATGGCAGATGCAGTATAACAAGTCACATTAGGTTTACAAGAAACAGAGATTCAGCCTTGAAATACCAGACAGTTAGACTATCTCAGATGGAATCTTATGGAAGAACCCTGGAATTTCAATGAAAAAATCCTAACTGAAAAAAACCCATAATAATAGATGTCAACTAAACAAATATCAATTAGCTGACTAATGTCAGCTCAGTCCTAATTTTTCATTAATATTTTTAATATTTTGATAAGATTTTTAGATGCATTTGCAATGGGAAATGTCAGTCTATTCCACCCCCAAGTTCCTCTTATAGTTCTCCACCACTTGGTCCAAGTATTTGGACATCTAATAAAGCAGCACTTCAGAAATATCTTGACCATAATGGATTGAGTGGATAATTCCAAGATGTCTATGTTTTTTTTTCTCTAACAAAGTGAAGCAAATGGCAATTTTGAAAGATTGCATACCTAGCCATATTTTTGGCACTGCTGGGGAGTTTCACTTGTGCAGCCTTCTCCCCAGCTGGGAGACTAACCCCATTTTTGCTAAAAAAAAAAAAAAAAATTATTTATTCCTTCCCGCCTAAATAATTTTTCATTTATCCTTGTTGAATTTCACAAAGTTCGCTCTTCCAGACTGTCTATATCCAAGGGACATCGTATTTTGGAAACATTCTTAAGAACCACACTTTTATAGTAGAAGTAATTTTGTGAAAATGGTATTGCCAAAAACCTGAGGTTTATTGAAACTCCTTTGGAGTTTGGAGTTTTACCTGAAATTCAAACTCAGAAGAGCTTATGCAGCTTTTCAACATGCGGAGGATTCCTTTTTGTCTCAACCAGTTCTAAATCACTTTGTTTCACAGTCAAAAATATTTCTTAGAGACTGAGGAGAAAGAACTGTGCTTTTTAAAAATCCTAGTGATAGTTTTATTAGACTTTATAATTTGGAGGAGAAATTGAGGAGGTCTATGATTTCTGAGTTTGAAATAACAGAGCAGGTTTTGGGTTACACTGAAGAACACTTTTATCAGTGGGTTTTGATTCAGGCTCACAGAGTGCACAGCTGGCAAAAGCAATATTCAAATTAGTTTCTCATCACCCTTAGGGAAGACAGAACTGTACAGAAATCTAGAAGTGTGTCAAAAGCACTGATTCCTGAATCCAATTGTGTCATCATTACTGTCCCTTTTAGACTTTATTAGCAAAGTTTTAACAGATTTGCTTATTCTTTTGCTGTTAAACTCTCTTGCACAGCTGAAGTGTGAGCATATGGCCAGTAAAGGTTTACTCAGCAAAGAGATAACAATGACACTTTATGCTCTGAGAATTTTATTGAATACTCACTACCCCCAGTCATTCTGATTTCTGTTTAAACAGAAAATTTCCTTATTTTCATTTCTATCCACTGCTCCGGTCTGATCCTTCAAAAAGGGAATTGTGTATGATGCTTACAGGTTATATATGTATTTGATGTTTCTCAAACTGAACTAATTTGTCTCATTAAGAGTTCTACCCCCTTGCAAACACAGACAACTTTTAAGTTTATATTCCTAATTACTATGAAAGTTATAACTATGAGAAGGAGAATAAAATCTGAAGGATCTAAATCGGTAAGTACAAAGTCCAATAATGTAAAAAGCACATTTTTGATTGTGTGGAGCATGTATGCCTTTCACTGCCTCTCCCCCTCTTTTATGCACTACATACATGCAGACACAGAGTTTTCTCCAGAAAAGATGACCCTTACACTACAAATAAGAGCCACACTGTTTGGGAACCAATCCAGCAAGCATCTGCTTAATATTTACAGCACTAGCTAGAATTAGCTCTTCTGATCTTCCTAGGACAACTTGTGGAAATAAAATACACGTGGTAGTATTTTCAAGGCTGTGCATTACTGAAGCACTTGTACCCTTCACCAAAGAAATAGATGCGTGTGAGAATGTGTTCCAGCATCCTCTGAAGCCACTTGGGGGCACTGACATCTCTACAGGCTCTTTGAAGAAAAAAAATTTTGGGGAAGTATATGTGATAGAAGCGAGGATAGGAAATATTCAGTTGGCATTACATAGCACACTGAAAGAGGCCAGAAATAAACACTGGTCCTACTCTGCTCTTTTGCAGATCAATACTGGCCTAATGCAATTAAACCCACCTGTAGTGACATAAATGAGATATACTGAGGCTCAGGTCTTTACCTCTAAGTTCATTATGATTTCCATCTTTGTGCAATCCCAACAATTCTCCATGGTAAATCACTGTAGCAGCAGATCCATCCTGTCTATAATATAGGTGGGACATGAAAAAGTTTTTTGACTCCAAACTCTATGTTCACTCAGAACATTTTAGAAATAAATGTTTTAGAAATTGTTAAAGAAATTTATATCCTAGCTTTTTTCCTGTTCTTTTGTTTTCTATTGGTCTGTGAATGAGAAAGTAAAAGTGAACATTTTGACTTTAGAGTCTTCATTGCCAATTTCAGAAGTTCTCTTAATGTCAGGTAATGACTGAGCATCTTATGCAATTCTCTAAATATAACTGCTAGAGACAATAAGGAGGAAGAAAACAAATGATTGTTTGTAGCTTTGTGGAGTTATTTCCCCCATTTAAATGTAATTCTACGAATGAACCTTGAACACAAATAAACTACTAGGTAACAGTAATGTGAATGTGACTTAAAACATGAAATGAAATTCTTTTGTGGCTTCTTAATAATCTCATTTCACTAAAACTATTTTAGTAGGGTATTGTAAAGCACATTTATCCACAGATTCCATAACAATTCTGCTAGTTTAGTCATTAATTTGATAACTGAATATGTTTTTAATAATATTGCAGTAAAGCACATTCAGCTTGCAGTGTTCCAAATTGTTTTATTTAAGAGAAAGGATAAAAGAACACTTTCTAATAATTTATAAACAAGACATGCATGAATTAAGTTTTGACAGGTTATAACTACACACAGAGATTTATTACCAGAGTTAGGGTAAGATTTTTAAAAAGACAGGAAAATTCACCTGGCTATAACATGTTTGTTCACATATTCTTATATTCACTTACAGAAAGTGTATTGCAGGCTAAGTTTGCAGAAGATGATATTTATCCAGGAATATATTTTAAATTAATATTACAGAACATGCAAGGGAAGAGAAGGTTATAATAATGTATTCTGGTTTTATACAGGGTAAATGATTCTATAAGTTAAATTACTGCAGAAATGTGTCCAGTGAAAACTAGACAATTGGTCTTGATTGTCAAAAGCAGGTATGTGTCAATGAACTGCCAACCACCTATAGTCTAATGGCTTTCAGTAAATTACTCCAGAAATAGTTTAGACTAAAAATTACAGTCGATAAGACTGAAATGTTCCCAGATGAAAGGAGAGACTAGTTTGATTTTTCAGAAACCACCTCAAAATTTTATCACAAAATTCTGCATCACACTGGATTTTTGGCATTCACATCAGCTGAGTTCTTTGACCAAACTGTGTGTTCTGAATTTGTCCATCCACTTTTCTTCCATATATTTGTTATATATTTGTTATATATTTGCCCATCCATTTTTCTCCCATATATTTGAGTTTTACCAGTGTGCTTAGGCTATATTTATACTCTGGGAAAGAAAACCGTGTATGTCTTCCTAATTATGGTATGTAACAAGCACCTGACTGAAAGCAAGCCTGTCTTCCTTAGGACACTCACTTTTGGTTGGATAACCTGCTTCAGCACAAATCTTGGACTTTGCTGTGCCACTCTGACAACCAGAGGAGAAACACAAAGATATTAAAGGTATGGAGCACTTGTCCTGTGAGGAAAGGCTGAGAGAATTGGGATTGTTCTGGAAAAGAGAAGGCTTTGGGGTGACCCAATTGCAGCCTTCCAGTACCCGAAGGTAGCCTACGAGAAAGATGGAGAGAGACTATTTACAAGGGCCTGGAGGGACAGGACAAGAGGTATAACGGGTTTAAACTGAAAGAGATTAGGTTTAGATTAGATATTGGGAAGCAATTCTTTACTGTGAGGGTAGTGAGGCACTGAAACAGGTTGCCCAGAGAAGCTGTGGGTGCCCCATCCCTGGAAGTGTTCAAGGCCAGGTTGGATGGTGCCCTGAGCAACCTGGTCTAGTGGAAGGTGTCCATGCTCAGGGCAGGGTTGTTGAAATGAAACGATCTTTAAGGTTCTTTCCAATCCAAACCATTCTGTTTGCAGAACAGGGAAAATAGCAGTATTTCCCTGCAAAAAAATGCTATCAACTACACTTTTATCCTTATGAGGAAGGAACTATTGATTTCCATGTTCTGTTAAAATTCTATTTGGTTTGTGGGTGTAGAGGAATGTCTGCTCTCTTTGCGAATAGCCATTTCAGCACTTCAAAATGTATTACATTATTAGTGATTTCACAGTAACTGCTACTTTTACTCTAGTTGTAGTGGCTTTAGCAGCAACTTATTGTTATTGTCAGGTTTAATAAGTGTGAATTTAGAAGCCACAGCAGAGGTAAAATTATAATAAGGAATGCTAAAGAGGTTTAAAATGCTCATCTTTCGACCAACCTTTCTTTTCTTCCTGAAAAAAAGCTTTCATAATAATCATTAAATCTAGTGGGTCAATTTTTGCTGTAAGTGTACAGTAAATGTCAAATCAAAATGTTAGCAAATCTTATTTTTTGCCTGATTATCATACAAATAAAGGCTAAATCTTACCTTCTGTTTCTCCATATATAAAAAGTGGACAAAAATACACAGATGCAAATAAATAAATAAATAGATAAATAAACAAATGTTTATATATTGTGCATGCTTGCATACAAAGATAGAAAAATGTTCGTATGTGTCAATCTTATTATACTGAAATACTCTGCTCCCTCTCTGAATTTGGTCTGTAAGATGTAGAAAATAAACATCTACATTTCTAGACAGTGCTATTAATAAGATATGCAAATTATAATAGAGATGTTTCTACTGCAATTTATATAATTCTGCAGTAGAAAAATATCTAGACACCATGGGAAAAGCTGAATTTCCATTTATCTTCTTTTTACTAATTGAAATATTTCTGAAACAAAGGGTTTCTGGGTAGTAGCTGGCAGTTAAGATAGCCTTCTCTCCCGGGAAATAGCAGTACTACTAATTAACATGTTTTCAAAAACCAGACTGTTGACAGTGAGCTGCAAGAGCAGAAAAAGGTTGCTAGGTACCTGCACTCACAAGACCCGAATTTTTTATTCTTCAGGAGAGAGTGTGTTGCAAAGATTTCAACACTGGGAACTTCCTAGGCTAAAAAATTTATTCTTCAGTGACTGGAAAACATTAATTTAAATCCTTTTAATGAACTAATGGTTCATGTAAAACACCTTATACTTTAGCAAAATCATTTTTTTAATCAAACAATGTAGGCTTAATTGGTTAATATTTGAGCTACACTTGTACATCAAAAACGGATCACTAGTATTACCACATTATTAATACCAGCTAAATGGATAGAGTTTAAATATTTATAGTGGTTTTCTTTTTTTTGTTTTTTTTTCCAGCACGACACCTTCTGTTGGTGTATTTTAGGCCAGTTTCTTCCCAAGTTATTGCCCATTACAAGTTCCATATCCATGTATTTATACACCAATATAAATACATACTTTTATATTACAGCACTGGAATTTTGTGTACACGTTCACCTGGTATCAAACAGAGGAACTCTTTTTATACCATATCATCACAGAGAGATCTAAAGAGCATACTGAGTTTGTAAAATAGGCTGAGATATTTTGAAGGTTTGAGAAATCATGGACATAAATATGAATGAGATGTAGGTTCATTTTCTTTGTTAAAGCTGAATCTTGAAATAGCACCCTGTTCGTGCATACTGCCTGCCCTTCATGGATATTCATCTGCACTCTTCAGAACCTTCATGCAAGATAGTATTTCAGAAACTCCCTCCATATTGTAAAGGACTCTAGCTCATCAGCTGTTATACTGTTGTTATAAAATTATACACTGAAAGAAGCAGGATCTCAGCTGGTGAGACAAAACTTAGCAGCCTATCGACCAAAAAGGCCCTATGTGGTGGTGTTCAGACAGTAAAAATATAGATTTTTTTAGCCTGATATCAGAATGTAAGAATAGCCTAGTTTAAAAAAAAAAAAAAAAAAAAAGTATGGTTTCATGGTTTGTTTTTTTTTTTTCCCTCTCTAGACTGAGAAGATGGAAGGTTTAGCAAAGAGGATAAGAGAATAGGGCACCATTACAATGATACTCCCCTCCACTATGGTCTATCCAGCTCTTGGATAATGAGCTGCAGTTCACCATAAATTATGCTGGTCAGTAATCTACCCCAATTAGCACCATTCTGTGTTAATCACCAAGAAGCTTTTAATTAGTTTATTTTCACTGTGCTAAAACACAAATTAATTGGCCACCACTGCATGGCTGTATCTCACCATACTGTGGGGTGGGGAAGTCTAAGAACAAGTTGACTGACATCAGCCTTGCACATGGAGAACAGAAGCAGGTCTCCTGATAGTTAAGTGTGTCTCCAGAGCGGGGCAGGATGTCCCTCAAGCAATTTCTTATAGTTCTAAAATGGTCTATATGTGAAGGAAAAGACAGGTTTCAATTCACCCTGGTTTCTTACACTGTGAGAGACATATTGAAACATTTATTGAACTACCAGGGAGTTGTGCTATGGCAGATGAGACACTCAACAAGGAATCATGTAGATCTGATAATAATTTCTAAAATGCCATAATTATATTTATTTTCTTCATGATGAATATTCCGCTCCTCTGAGATACTGAGTACTCTCCATCTCCACTGAAGTAAATGACATGTAGTTGTGGCCCTCAGTGTTAATTCATCCCCTTTGCTTTATGCTCAATGCAGATTTTTTTTCAGCTCTAACTAGACTAGAATAATAATTGTCATCATCCTATTATCCCTGTGCTATAAATTAAGGAAACTTTGCTTTGCAGTGGAGAAGCTCTGCAGATTTCAGCATATAAAGAGGGAAATGAATTGAAAGAGACCAAAGACGCAAACGTGTCAAACGTGTCTGCATTGATACAAGTTGTGAACTACAGCTGCTAATCCAATGAACCAGATGGTATCAATTGTCAAACCAGGTGCAGGAAACAGGGTTGTTAGCCCTCCTGCAAATCAATTAGATCAGCATGAAAAACCCATAAATGAACTTCCCACCAAACAAAAAAATTGTACCGAAAACTGTCTCAGGTGCTCAGCTGAGTCATGAATGATTGGTCCTTTTGCAAGTGGCAGCTGCCATTAAAGCTCTTTATTTCGTTTATGAATAAAGCAACCAGAATTTAATTTTCAACTTTAATGCATCACTGGAAGCTGCCTGATCCAACACCTTTCCTTTTACTGATCCATACTAATTGGAAGTGTCAGAAAGCATGAAGTATGGCACTGAGCTAACACCAGCTCCTACCATGAAATGTTTCAGTGGGTCTTACATATCCCAGCACACAAGTAAATAAGTTTGTACTTCACTTAGGAGAAAGGTAATCCCAAAATGGTGTTTCTATAAATTATAGGGCAATATTAGTTATTCATGTTTTGGCTGGTTCTTTGATAATCTCTCAAATGAAATCTGATGTGCCTTTTTTTTTCCAAAATGATACACAACGTGAAGCAGATTTTGTAAGAGATCATGGAGATTGGTGGGCTGCTAGAGCTGGCATGAGGTTGTTTAGTGGAGTTATCTGGGATCATCACAGTGTAGTGGTGGGAAGAGAACTCATGAATTAGATTACAGTGACCCCCCTCCCGTATTATGTTTTTTCTGAAATCTGCTGGGAGGAAGCTGAAGATTTTTAATTAAAATGCCCATGAAGACTCATAAAAAGATTTCCCACAGAGGGACTGTCTTCTTAAATATGCTTTGTAAATGGTTTTCTAGCCAAGTGTGTAATAGAAATCTTGAAATACTTTATACACATATTAGCTATATACATACATTTAATTATGTGTATATATAAATATACATTTATGTTAAAATATTCTTTGCACTTATATTTTCATTAGTTTTTCTCTCTATAAGCACTTCTAGAAAAAAGAAAGTACCAGGAGAAAGAGAAATGCACTGAGTGGGTTTTCTCTACATTTAGGTCCTCTTACACAAAATGTACTAACATTGGGTTGGACTGAAAGAGTACTCCTATTAAACTTGCATTCTCTAGCTAAAAGTTAATTGGATGCATTAAAGAGGTGTAGCAATCAGAATGTTCAAAGCAAGATGGTTCTATAGATTAAGTTATCCAAAGAGAAAAAAAATCAGGAATGAAAACAGAGTATATACCTCAGAATATGTGTTGCATGATAATGAGCATTGGGAAAAAATACCAGGGAAGCTGAACAATCTAAGACAATTATTACAATTAGTTCCACTCATCGTGGTTCCATATCCAGAATCCAGTTGTTCTGTTTTTAAAAAGTCTCTGCTCATCATACATTCCACGAAGACAAAAGACTTTGACCAAAGAGCCCTCAACCAAACACTTGTAAGTTTTAAAATTTCACGCTGCTTAAAGCACTGATTACGGATATGACTCTTAAATGCTCAGCATGCATGTTATCCCAAGAAACCAGAAATATGATGCTGTTCCAGGGAAATGCTGGATCAGACATCATCACCAAAAAAATCAAAGCCCCAGACAATGAGAGGTAAATCCCATCACTTAGATATTTAGAGGCAAATACCCCACTGAACATGAGATGAGAAAAATTTAACCTTCATATTTTCCATAGGGGTACTTATGCAAATTTTTAAGACAGTAACAAGTATCAAAAAAATATAAATAAAATAACATAGTGTAATTTTCAATTTTTTTTTTTCACTGGATAATTCAGTAAACAAATGATAAGTGTTGTGGAAATTCAATACAGCAAATATATCTGGATTTTAACATGAAAGGATGAGTCACATGGAATTAAATCATACAGTTAACCTTATGATTAGGAGCATCTTTAGTTATTATTTAAGGTCTGAGCACACACATGCACATTTATTTTTCTATTGTAACAGCACTAAATGTGCATATGATCTTATCATGTTGCAATCTCACTGCGAAAAAAAACTAATAAACTTACAAAATTACATTTCTGTTATAAAAATGCTTATTGTGCCTCAACACATTTCTGACTTTATGGTATTTTTAAAAAAAATCTCTGAAAGCTTCTTGTGGTTTACACAAACAAATGTTGCATTTGTTTTCTGAATGAATTACTACTTAAAATACCAACATGGTGAAGGAAAGTTGTGTGTATGAGGGAAGAAATACAATTTTTATTACTTTTAGATAATAAACAGTCACTGAATGGATCTTTAGATTCCTCTTGGTTAAAGGCAATATTATTAAAAATATTCATAAGGAAGAGAGTATCTCTATACTGCACCTAACAATGGCTTTGTGAACATTAATGAGGTCAGGAACTGAAAGCCCATTCTCTCATGTTACACCAAGTAAACTTTATCTGGATAAATCAGAAGATACGACATATAGTAATCTATCAGGGAAGTTTAATTAGTATTTCAGCAATAGTCCCATAGTATAATTTACTTGCTAAAGAAAACCTCGATGATAATGTTCTTAAACCTGTTGCTCAATACTCTCCTATCTTCTGCCCTTTTCTGGGGTAGTTATGGTGCTTATGCTCACCCTGGGTCTCAAAGTCAAGAGCTTCAGCCCTAAAATCACTTTCAGTATAGGAAAGTCTATATTTTTAATCCTACAGAATATTTCAATGTCAGTGGGAATATTAAATGTTCAATCCTCTACATAGAATATTCATTCTGTGCATCCATAACAGTTCTCAGTGTTTCCACAGGGCTGCCAAGGTAAAACCAGCTACCCACTGACTTTCAGGCGCATGGAGATAAAGAAATCATAGAATGTTTTGAGTTGGGAGGGATCCATAAGGATCACCGAGTTCCATTCCCTGCTCCCCATGGGACTACCCAAAATTAAACCACATGATTAAGAGCATCATCTGCTCACTCCTTGAAGTCTGGAAGAAAGTTTTACTTCTTTACATCTGTGAATGTAAGAAGTTCCTGCTCAGTCCCAGTTTTAGCGCTCATCTAATGCTGAAGTCCGAAAGATAGAAGGAATATGTATTATATTAACAAGAATTAGTACGGGTTCTAGGATGGAAACTAGATCCCTCTTAAATTCTCCCAAGACAAAGCTAACACTGAACAGTTCTTTCCCATGTCAAACTCATAACTTGAGCTGATTACTCAGTGCAGTAATTTAGTGACTGAATAATTAGATCCAACTGATTTATTGATTCAATTTTAAGTGTGCCCATTATTTGATCATTGTACTGTTCATCTTTAATTAGCTAATAAAACTGTAGCATATTAGCTTATAAATATGTCTCATTAAGAGAATATTTGCTTGCTTATGCTTTTCTTTTATAAAATCCATAATTGGCTCATAGAACTGATTTATTTCCTTAAGTTGCAATATGTGCCATGAACTTTCAGACCACAAATAACTGTGAACAAGCAGCTTCTGAACAGCTGGCTCTCCTCCCATCTAAATTCATGAACAGGGACTGAGGAGAGTATTCCCTTTTTAGTATCTTTGCTTTAATATTGAATCCAAAGCAGGGTTGGGTTTATCCAATGGGTAAATTGGAAAAAAAAAATGGGGGGAGGAGCTGGAGAGAAAAGCGGAAGGGGGATGATGAAGAGATGAAGAGAGGGAGGGAGGAAAGAAATTCCTTATTGTAGCCAAGTTCTCTGTGGAGTTTAAATGCTCAAAGCTAGAAATGGAAGTGCACTACCAGCCACTGAAGAATCAGACCACGATGTAGGATAGTATGGTGTCCCATAATGAGTGAAACACAGCTCTTAAAACACAACCCTGAGAGGAAGAGAAAAATTAACTAGAATTTGGATAACAGCCTGATTGTGCAGAATGTTGTGAATCTGGGAACTTCTGCATCAATTCACTCCCTTCCTATTCCTGAGGTGGCACCTTCTCTCATTGCACCGGGTCTGGCTGAGAATATTCTTACTATCAGTCTGCATGATGCTGGGCTTTGGATTTGTGGCTGAAACAGTCGTGATAACACAGCAGTGTCTTGGCTGTTTCTGAGTAGTGCTTGCACAACTTTCACACATCCTGCCAGTTACAACAAATCTCTAATAGCATAATTGCCCTATAGATGTTTCTCTCAGTTAAGGACAATGAACCTAATCCACCATCAGTGTAAATCTCTGCCTCTCTAATCAAGTCAGGACTTCTGCACTGGTTCAAACCAGATGGCACTTCACCCCACCAATCAAATATTTAATGAATTATTTCTACTTATTTCATACATGTTCATAATTTTTTTGAAAGCTGCATTTCCAAGAAAATCAAAATATCAGAAACTGAATTGCCACTACATTCTCTTTTATAGCAGAGACTACACTTTATTTCTAGAGTACTAATCAGAAATACAAGATTACATAGGAACTCTGTAGGGAAAAAATACTAAAAAATGCTCTACATTGATTTCTAAGAAAATATTGGATATATTAATTGCTAATATATAATCTGGATGTAGAAGTCAGTATAAATTAACACCTAAAAAGATATCTGCTCAAAAGATTTTCCATAGGAAAATCACCAAAAAAAAAAACCCAGTTCAAGTTCCTTGAAATATCTGTTATTATCCAAATGTTCACTTAATATTACAAGTTGAAAGATGAAATCATTATTGCAATGTTTACAAGAACGTTTACAGGAGAAAATAGTTATATATCCAGATAGAGAAAATTATTTTGCTGGCACTCATTTGGATAATTTAAAGACTATTCCCATGAAAGATTTAATTTAATTAAGAATTAACTAAAATCAATAAATTTTCTTAGACCAATAATGAAAATAAATCACTTGTCATAAAGTATCAGTGAGTGAACCATTGTCTCTTTCCTTCTACTTATGGCTGTACAAATCCTAAAGCAAAATATAGCACGGCAGAAGAAAAATATATAAATCAAGTGAATGCAACTGAGCAGCAATTGACCCTCTCTTGTAGATAAAGGAGTATGTCTTTGCTGTTCCACTGCAGTACTGATTTTTCTTTTTCTTTTTTTTTTCCTTTTTTTTTTTTTTTTTTAATTTTATAGCATCTTTCTGCTGAGTTCCTCATATGTGAGCTGCTGGAGTATGGATGGAAACAGCACTGCTTCACTGACTCTTGGTGAGTTTACCCTTTCTGTACTCAGTAGACTCACATTTGAAAATAATTACTTGTCTCCCTCATATTGGTTGAAATCAGTGACCTTGGCAGTGGATGGAAATCACAGTTGGTTGATTTAGTCTTTTCTGCTGGCTGGACACAGGAGGGTGTTTCATATCACAAAATGCTCATCTGTTCCCAGTGCTGTGGACTGTCAGAGTCAAACAAAGGCTAGATACATACACATTTCTATCAGCCTCAAATTTCTCTATGAAGCAGTCTCAACTCCTACTCCCCCCAAAATCCAAACAAATTAAAATTCAGTTAGGTACTTAAGATACTTTTGACTCATTTATTTATTTTACTGAAAAAAACTAACTCTGAATGTTGAGAGATACTTTTGCCTATAAGTGAATATTTATTCAAATCAAACCCATAAATCTTGTACATATAAGAAAAGCAACATAGATTTCTTGACAGATTCAACATACATTTTAAGTTTAAATATCTTTTTTTTTTTTTTTTTTGTGGAATGATGATTTGTTTCCTAAACAGAGTTTTGTTTAAAAATACAAACCCACAAAAAGGTAAAGGTAAAGGTAAAGAAGAAGATTCCTTTGTTCTATTAAATTCTTAAGAGAACAAAACACAATGAATCACTGACTCTTTTTTTTTTTTTTTTTTTGAAAGGTCTGCACACTGATTTCAAGCTTGCTAACAAAAGTCCTTTTTTAGTTTTAGTAACGAGAGTGGGGAAATCGTTCTTCTTTTTAAGCTGCAGATAGATTATGAATATGTTATTGGCTGCATTTGTGATCTGACTTTTAAAAATCAGATTCACATTTAGCAATTGTTAATCACAGGAATTATTACAGCAATAACTCTCATTCATCTTGAAAGTCACAGGGGTTAGTTCTGGGGCTTCAAGATTTACAAACATATCAAAATGCTCATCTCCCACTGAAGTCAATGGATACATAAGGTATCACATACCTGACAGTGGAGAGGAGAGTGAAGAGGAACAGGCTGCCTAGAGGTCCCCTTCGTTAGAGAGACAACAGAATGAAATGCATGAAACCTTCATAGGTACCTAAGTAAAGATCTGCTGTATAAGAATCCCGAATTCTTCATGCTTTCAAAACCTAACCCACCTCTAACTCCTGGCCATTCACTCATGGATTTCAGCTTCTCCTAACTGGAAGCTTTCAGTGCTTTCTAAACCAAGTTCCTAATTCATGTCCACAGGCCATCTCAATTCTCAATCCTCTTTTCACCTTCCTGACTCAAATCTCTAACCTAAACCCCATCACACTTTCTGAATCACCTCTGGCTGCTGTCACCCTCTGTAAGCATCCCACAGGTTGCTCTGCCTGAGACCTTTCCCTGGACTTCTTTGAAGACACACTCTTACTGTTTCCAGGTGAAGTTCAGAAGTCTGAGTATAGGTGGCATCCACCAAAAATCTGCTCACAGGAGTTCTGTGAATACGTCTGAGATTGAATAATTGCTGGAGATGTTGCTTTTTTTCTTCCCCTCCATTTTTTCCCCTTCTTCCTCTATCATTAGGCCACCACAGAATTTATTCAGAGATACAGATTAAAGTTACACTTGTTATTTTTTTTGTTCATAAAAAGTAATTGCGAACTTCAAATCTGTGGTCATATTTCTGAAATGCGAATTTAATCTTTGCCAGATGATCATGTTGCATTAGAAGCTCTTACAACCAGCTTCATAAATGTCTTATCTCCAATGGACCAAGCACATTATAGCTCTGGGCAACTCTCTGGGCTGCTCACTTGGTCCTTAAGCTTATGCTAGGTAGGACAAGAAAGATCACTGGACAGGAGATGGGAATGGCTGTACCTGACAGGTAAGTGTGAGAAGCCGACAGAAGTCACAGACAGAGATGAGAAGGAAGGCAGATTTCATAGTTCGTTACACAGGGAATCGTGAGACTCTTTGCCAGGCTTCGGGGATACTTAGAGAGGAATCTTGGGGATGTCCAGGAGACTAAAACCTTCTAAGGCCAACAGTTCCTAAACATCATTTATCCTCTGTAAGGCTGAGACTTGACTACAGGTGTAGCAAAATAGAAGCACAGAAAACACAAATGGGCTGTCTGTCTGAGAGGAGATGGAGAAAGGGAAGTACAGGCGTATCAAAAAGAAGCGGAATAACACAGGAAAATGGACAAGTTACCCAAAGGACCTAAGCAGGGTGGTTTTGCCAGGCAGCCCAGCATGTGGTCACCACGCCTGCTGCAGCACAACAAAACAAACCTTAGCATAAAACTCAAATCTCCTTCCTCAACCAGGAGGAAGCCAAAAAGGGAGCACCTGGATGGAAGATGGATCAAGAACTCTGGTATAACCACGTCAAAACCCATCCACCAACCCATCCAGAGCAAAGTGTCCCTCGTCTGGACCAGAGCCATTGGCTCCACTATATGTAGAAAATACAAACATGGGTACATACATTGGATTGTCTTTGGAGAGTATATCCTGCCTTTGCTCACATTTTCTGTACTTTCTGTGCCAAGGCTATAATAACTGGGTTTGGGTAGCCCTCATTCTAACTGCATTTTATACCCCATGTGAATTATAGTACTTTAGTTGTGAATAACTTGTCTGCAGACACAGCTCCCTGCCATAAAAAGATTATGCAGTTAAGTAATCCTTAACTCGTAGCTTATCAGTATGTTAATGCTGAGAGTGAATTGCATAAATTCAATGTAAATTCAAGTGAATATGCACAGGCAAATGCTTTAGCAATACCCTGTACCTTTAATGTTTATTAAGAAGTCAAGAAAGCTTTCTAAGAGTAAGGTTTTAATTCTTATGTCCTGGCTAAATTTCAGCTCAGGTAATTGCACTCTGCCTCTTTCATTTTCCCTTGCATTATTAAATAGATTCAGCATTCTTCTGCTTTTGTCCTGGGCTATTTTACAGTGTGGCTGTGCTCTATTAACCACTGCAGAATAATACACCACAAATATACTGCAGAGCTGGCTGAAGCAATTTCTTCCTATATAGCTTGTAATGTAAAATAATTTTGAGACATTCCACGAAGAATAGTTCTCTATAAACGTATGGACACTTAGCATGAAATCAATGTAGCAAGAAAAGGCTGTCCAGCCCCTCTGGTCCTGATCCAGCTGAGCACTTTTAACAAATGGAGGCTTCTTTTGGCGTCGTCTCCGATGTGTAAGTATTTTGCTGGAACTGTGTATAAAGAGAGAAAATTCTGTCTGATCTGCAATCAGAAATGCTGGTGAGGGTTCTGTACAGTCTCTGACACTAATCTCTTATGTGGAGCTGATTTCCACAATTTCTCCTCTCTCCATTCAATACATGATGTTTCCTGGAGCAACCACACAGCTTTTCAGGGAAATAGTAAAGTAGGCAATAAAGCAGATTACTGTATGTTCTCAAGGGGAAAGGGATATCGTTAACTTTCACCTCACAATTGCCTTTATGGGGAAATCAAAATATACCTCATCACTGAAACAAAAAAACCCAAAGCCCTGGTAACCTTCAGTTGTAATAAGCCTGTCTTTGCTATAAATGATGCTTTGAGAGCTATGTAGCTGCTATGCACATCCTTTTTTCATAGCTAATTTTATTAAATTAGATGCTGAAGCTAATTAGTGGAATTCTACATTACCTTTACTTTGCTTCTGCAAGTATCAATTATTAAAAGTACCATGGATAACGACACCTTACCAAAAGAATTCTAGCACTTATCACTTCTATTATAGTGCTTGGACTTCTGTATTCCTTTTACAATATATACTAGATTAGAAAGGCAGATCCAGATCCCTATTGCTGTGTTTCTTTTATCTTCATGACATAGTAAGAAAATAAGACTCATATTTAGGGAGCTGATTTACCAGAAAAAAGCCTACATCCACGAGAAACTTGTTCCCAAGGAACAGAAAGTCTCATTTTTAAGGAATGTGAAAATATTCTTCTCCAAAGGTATTTGGAAGAAACAGTATGGATGCAAAGGATATAAAAAAGGATATACTGAGTGCTTCTCTACAAAATGTGTTTACCTCCTGCCTTCTCTACAGAAAAAGGTACTTCATTTCTAAAACAAAGACTTCTAGGAAACCTACATGAAATTAATTTACAAATACTAAAAATTTTATTCTCCTATTTAAAAAGAAAAATCTCATTTTGGTTACAAGAAATTCACAATTAGATATAAAGCCTGAAAAGGTATAATTATTCTTTAAACCCAATACTAGAAGATGTCTTTTCATGTGGTCATTTTAACACATTTGACATCAAAGACAAGTGTCTGAAGCTAATAAACTAGAACTGACTGAAATATTTTTGAAAGAATGTCTTTTCAGAGGAATGCACAGATTGGTAACATGAAAACATTCAACAAGCTTGCACTGATTTTGCCTCATTGTTTGCTAGGCAACTGCTTCATTTAGTAGCTCCAGTACAGATTGCACAGGTTCTGAAAAACAATGTTATAATCAACCTACTTCTGTATCGATGTGTTAGGGCATAGAAGCCACACAACAGCAGATATGGTGTTAATGGGAGTCAAATGGTTTTCTTAGCCCTTGAGGCTGAACCTAGATATGGACAATTGAATTAGGAGCTAAAACATGTCGTTTCCTTTAAAAACCAACGGAACTGCTCCTGAGAGAAGTCCTAGCTCCTGAGAAAGGTGCTGTGGGAAAAAAAAAAAACTAGCTCTGAATCACTGTTTCAGGATAAATATGTGATTGCACTGAAAGAAAATATTTAGTTGATCTTGACGTTTTCTTTCTCTTCTACTAAAAATGGTTTGACGAGATTCTGGTCTCATAACTTGAATGAGACAAACTAAGAATTACTCCAAATACAGGTATCATATCAGTAGAACAGTCTATTAGAAATCACTAGACAGTGCTAATCTTACTGCCCACTTGTGCTATGATATCCTCGTACATTTCCATACAAAATGAAAATGTACCTATTGTGTAACCACATTTTCTTTACACTGTTTATCCTTAATCCACTTGCAACGGTCCTTTGTATTGTTCTAAAGAATGTACTTGTGATGAGAAAGTTGCTTCTGAAACTAAGAGATAATGCTCATTTCAACAAAGCAGAGTCACTACAAACCCTTGTCTTGATGCTTGTAGAAGATGCTTGTAAAATCTTGGGTGAGGAAAAGAAACTCGTGCCAGAATCTGACAGTGCTGAGACCTGTTCTAACAAGTAGCCAACTCATTCAGTGCAAAAATGGAAACTATAAAACACGTAGCTTTCAGCCTAATCTCCCTTTGGGTCAGAGACATTAGCAGCTAATTCTTCCTCTCCGATGTACTGTGATTGCAGTCTTACAGCGATTTTAAAATTAAATAATGCTTTATGGTTGTGATTATGAAATATTTTTTTGCAAAATAAAAAAGAATTATTATATGCTTTGTTATCTTGCTCTTCTCTCACATCCTTAAGAGCTAGATTTTTTCTTTTTAAGAGGGAAATTTTCCAACTGGATGTCCTTTAAAAAGTCAAGTACCATACATATGCCAAAAGTTTCAGACCTAAGGGACCTCACTCTCTTAAGTGCCAAGTAAAAAAAGTTTAGATTTGAAACCTATTAAACAATGTACAATAGTTTAAAAAAGAGGCAATCCATTCTACCATGGGCAATTCTAAACTAAAACCTAATGTTTTCCGTTTTCAGGACTGAGCTTAAAAAAAAAAAAAAAGTTGTAAATATTCATATAAATATCACATTTCTGACTTTTAACTCTATTTAAAAGAGACAAAGTACTACTTTGGTGTAACAAGCTAGTAAAAACAGAAGGGAAAATTAGACATGTTTCGGTTCGGGTTTTTAGTTTGGGTGTTTTGGGGTTTTTTGGCTTTGTTTTTTGTTGTTGTTGTGGGTTTTTTTTGTGAGTATTTTTTTAATTGACTCCAGAAAAAGAATAAAGTGGCTCAAAAATGAAAACATAATTCATGCAATTACACCTTACCTACAACTATAGAGCTAAAAAAATGTGGAATTTAACACATGAAAATGTGTAACATAATGTGCTGGTAAAGGAAAATATAATATAAAAGGAGATTATAAAATGTATATTTTATGTTTCTATGTTCATTAAATAATTGAAACATACATTAGGTGTTACTTTCAGAAGTCCTAAATATATACATTTAAGTAAGAAAAATAAGTAAATATCAAGTGCTTAGAATAAATCTATTACCTCTTTTCCTCTATATATATATTTGTCTCTGCAGCTTATTACACTAATCAGCTATTTCCAATGCACCTTGTAGTCCACTGCCTTCTCTTCCTGTTCATCTCATTTTTACACTATATTTTACTTATACATGTGCAAAGGCTAAGAAGGTGTAAAGAAGTCTTATATATTAGAAATGTATAAGGTTTCTGACAAAATGGAGTGATGATCCTTCAAGTTAAGCAACAAGATGTACATACATATATGGGGGGAAATCACTTTCAAAGAAGTTTTACCATGGAGCCTGAAGTAAGACAGATTTAATACTTACTGTGCTTTGTTTCACCACTCAGAAGAAACTTCAAAATATGATTTTTTCAACAAAGCCTACAAACAAAAAGCCTAAATAAATGAAATACATAGTGAAAAGTCAGATAGCAAGAGGTGAAAGGTTAGCAATTCTCCAAAGCAATGCATTTCTTATTTATATTTTATTCCACTTGACCCTTGACAGAACCAGTTCACCCCTTCACACACATTCTTAATGTCTTTCCACATTAATTAAATTTACAGTTGTACAGCTGCACAGTTTGCCTTGCAAGAGATTACTCCACGCACACAAAAGGCATTCAGCAAAAGAGCCAACATCTATGAAGGTACACTTCATAATCACATATTCTATTACAAATTTAATTCCAGATGAGGGGCCATGAAGTCCAGTGGTTTAGTTGTCTAATGGAAAGAGACCTCTGCTTCCTGACAGTTTGCAATGTGGCATATCATCTACCAGCTGCAGCCAGCAATTATAAATACCTCTAATTCATTCTTCAAAATCACAACACATTCTTTAGGAATTCTAACTTCTCCAGCAAGAAAGGGCAAAAGTCTTTTCAGTGTATATTATTCCTGATTTTTTTGATTGATTACTAGGATATTTTGTGCCCAGCTGTCAACCAGTATTCTAATATATATTGCTTTATGTATTTTACTTTTCTTGCATTAACTATTTTCCTAAAAAAAGAATTAAGTAGTTTTAATATCAGTGGGTTTTACATGTCCCTTCACTGTTAATATGTCCATGAAACTGCATAGATTTCCATTCTATCCTATTGACAACTGGAAACTCACTTATCAGTGTAAGAGGATTCAAAATATCAAATCCTTATCATTTGGCTGCTGGCTTCTGTGGATTGCAAGGATAAGTTACTCCACTGATGCTGTTTGTTTCCTTGCACAGTGCAATCTAGAAAAAAATCTTGTACGCATTCAAAAATTTCCTATGAGCCAGATCAGTCAAAAAATTCTTCATTATTGATGAACAAAACGACAATCAAACTCACTTACTGCTTTCCCAATGAGACATAGTTACATATCACCAGGGAAATACTATTATATAGGAAAAAAATGTTTCATGAGAGAATTAACTGCTTTGTTCTGACCTTTTTCATGCAAAGTACAAAATATGGCTTTTAAAAGATGGGCTTGCAAAGTGATTTAGGCAGACTTTGGAAAGGTTTAAATATATCCTAACCAAAACTATTTAAATTATTGTTATTAGGCTTCTCCAAAATTAATCAGCTGAATTAAATTTCCAGAAAGTTTAATTTCTTTTTAATACATTGGTTAATATCAAGTTTTAAATAGGTAAATTTGGAGAGAAACATACAAATACCCAGACACTTTCTAAATTTCTCCAGTCTTCTCTGACCTTGGTATTCCTAGTCCTGCTGATCAGAAAGATAAGTCAAACTTCATTTTGACAAAGAGACTGACAAATAGGTTCTATAGTAAAAAATAATACCTACAATTGATTGCATTGTCACTATAAACTGTTGCCATCCAAACCATTCCTCATATCCAGGAGCATATTTCAAGTGTTTATATATAAAAGACCTCTTAAAGGACTGTATCAGCTATGAGTAATGATGTTTCTTAGACTCCACATAGAAAAGAAATCTCTCCTATGGTACATTCTAGGAAATCAGAAAAAAAACCCAAAACCAAAACCAAACCAACAAAAAAAACCACCTCAAAACAAAAACAAACACACACACACAGAAACAAACAAAACCCAAAGAAACAAACAAACAAAAAAGGAGAAATAGGTTAACTACAAGAATTCATTATAGACTTTTCTTTAATATTGTAATTACACCCATTGTAATACTTTGGGGGCTAAGAATATTAGCCCCCAAACCTCACTGAAAGGACTGAAGAATCCTACCTAGTCAGTAGAAAAACAACACTGTCAAGAGACAGGTAGTGCTATTGTGACATAAAGAGGATGAGGGGAAATGGAGTTGAAAAGAAATCTCAGCATCCACGTTGGATGTTAATACAGATGGTGTGGTTGTTCCTTAGCCTATTCATTGGCAGGATGTCTAAACACAGAAATGAGGTAGGAAAAAGATGGAGATTTTGAACATAAATTATAGAATTCCCACATAACATTTACATTTCTGATTTTCCCCTACTGGGGGGGGGGGGGGGGGGGGGGTAACAAAGGCCCTCGAATTTTGATGGGCGTCTGCACAGTTTCAAGCATATGACCACTACAAAAGAAGAGCAAAGTTACTTTACTGGTTGCAGTGTAACTGCAATATATCTCAGGTGTCAAAAGGGACAAAAATTTTCATTCATTTAACAAATACCACTTGTATTTGACTTGCTATACCAACCTTCCCTCAGTTATGCCCACACAATCCTATAGTGATGGGTGTCTATTGGAATCAGTGGGGTCACAGGAAAACATCCAGTGAACAATGCCAAACAGAACAAGTTCATAAAAAGCATAATCCCTTCTTAATTAATGAGCTGAGAAAGATATATTCACTGAGTATGAAAGACAACTGACTTTCATTCAATGGGTCCCTTAGAACATTAATGTCCCTGTGACTGCAAAGTACAACCTTGATGGAAGAAAATGTATGCTTTAGCTCTTGAAACTTTAAAAGCTATCACCAGGAGCAAGCTGGAAGGCTTTTATAAAACCCTATTTATTCATTGAGAATACATTATTTGTTATCTTAATAGTATCTATGAAACACTGTGAATCACTATCTATCCCTATAAAATCTACTTTCATATTTCTTCCCTCTCCTGCTCTCTCAACTCTATTTGGAGAAGTTGATGAGGCTGAATAAAGACTGTAATAACAGGATTTAATGGGTATAGTATCTGTAGGTAGACAAGGTCATAAGTGTTGAGTAAGTAGCAACAAAGGCAAAGGAAAGAAGCATGGTCTTAAACAAATCCAAACCTTTCAAAAAGCTATTGTTAGTTATTATCCCAAGAAAGTGACTTGTTTCTTCCTTAAATTCTTTATTCATAATGAAAAATATTAGATTGTGTTTTCTATAAGTTTGCTTCTTTTCTTGATTTTTTCACCAAGTGTTTCATTTAGACCATTAAATGTTTATAAAGACACAGACTAACAAAAGCAGCTCTCCAACTAATTTCCCCTGATTACGGAGGAATTGATGTTTCTAAATCCTTTGGCAAATCTGGGGTTTTATAGAATTATAGAACAGTTTGGCTTGGAAGGGACCTTTAAAGGTCACCCAGTCCAACATCCCTGCAATAAGGAGGGACATCTTCAACAAGATCAGGTTGCTCAGAGCCCTATCCTCCCTGACCTTGAATGTTTCCAGGGAAGGACCATCTACCAATGTCATCTACCACCCTCCCTGTAAAAAATTTCTTCCTTATATCTATATTAATCAATCCTTTTTTAGTTTAAAACCTTTACCCCTTGTCCTATCACTATAGGACCTGCTAAAAAGCCTTTCCCCATCTTTCTTATGGGCCCCTTCAAGTACTGAGAGGCCCCAAAAAGTCTCCCCAGAGCCTTCTGCAGGATGAACACCACCAATTTTCTCAGTCTGTTTTCATAGGAGAGATGTTTACAGATATCCTGAGTAATCCTCTCCAAAATTTTTAATTTGAAGATTTTATAATTTGAATTTTCCTCTGTTGCCTCACCAAATAGTTAAAACCTGGGCTGAACAAACTTTCCACAGTAGAGAATACAGTGCAGTGCCAAAGTTATTTCATGGACAGTGTTAGCAGTAAGCAGTATTGTCAACTTGACACTTGGCATTAAGGTTGTTTTAATACAAGAACTTGAGTATTTTATATTTTAGGGGATTGAGTAATCATCACTTTTCCTTAGAAGGAAATTCCAAGTGAATGTGTGTACTCTTTTATTTGTTATCCTGTCATATGATAATATCAATACACTGAGAATCCATCCAGTTCAAGAATGAAGCTCATATACTTTGTCAAGTTATTTTATCAATAGTGCTACTAAAACAAAAGCAATAAATTTCACAATTATAAATATACCAATTTTCATATATAAAAATTTTTCTTCCCCTGCTCTTCCTTTTCTTCATCCTCCCACCTCGCTCACAAGCTTTAATCTTCATTTCTTTCTCTAAAGCCTTGAAACACTGCTGTTCTTGAACCAGACTGTTCTTTTTCTTCCCTTCTACAATTGCTTCTTCCTTTTCTATCTCCCTTGGAGCCCTCACTGATTGTTGCATCCTCCCTTATATCTCCTGGCTCTTCTCCAGACCTCTTCCCTCCCCTCACAATTTCCTCTCCTTTTTTAACTCAGATTGTTCTGCTCCTAACTTCTGACACATTCAAGTTTTGAGTGTAAGTTTTGTTTCCATATATGTCAAAAGCATTATAAAAATAATGTATGTATTTGGTCAATATTCACTTATCTCAAAAGTTTATAATATCTAGCATTAGCTGTACAAGTAAGAGTTCAGTGAAACTCCATTAAATATATTGCACTATTAACCTACATTAGCAGTAAGAGCTTACAAAGTCACCAACACAAGGACTAAAGTGAACCAATATTTATTAGAATAAAATCAGAAGTGAAAATTATGGTCTAATAATAGATGGATTTCAGGTAGAAGATATTAACTGAAGGGAAAAGAATTATGTTTGATGTGAGCATCAATAATAAGAGATCAAACTAAACATTTGAATCATAACCTCCTAATAAAGCATTCACTTCATTTTGAGTATGTACTTTGCAAACATGTAATATCCTACTTGGCATTGCTTTTGGTTGATTAATTCTCTCCAGGTGTATGTCAGGCACTCTCACTTACACGCTTCAATGCCCATATTCATCAGTCAAGTCATTACATGATTTTTTTTCCTTAATATTTTCAGCTACCAAGAGCTGGACTGAATACATGGATAATACAACAGAGTGGTGAAACATCCTCCCAATCTGTTTATTACAGTAACTAGAGATAATACAGTAGCAATGCATAACAATAACGCACCAGATCCTTCGCTGGTCTGGTGATTTCATGAGCAAGGTTGGGTTGCTGGCTGATGTTCTGGCCCTACATTTAATTAGTGACTCACTCACCCATAGCAGAGACAGCAACTTGCTGCACAAAGCACATAAAAAGAGGAACAGTATTTCCAATGTATTAAGGAACAAGCAAAACTACATCCATTCTTTCCCTGTGTGTTTAAATTCTCTGGCAGGACATTTAGCCCAACAATGGTGCATCTCCTTGACAGCTGGGTGAATTCAACAGAATATCTGTCACATCAGTTAGACAGTTGGGATTTTTGTTTCTTTATTTCTTAATTTTTTTTCCTTAACAGATAAATGATTTGCTATTCTTCCTCTGCTAAGAAGTTTCTACAGCCTGGTCAATTCAGAACAAGGAAAATATTTCACAGTCTTGCATACACACTGCAGAAGTGATTTTTTTTTTCCTTAAATGTCTTTGTTCCCTTAAGACCCTGGATGGGACAGTGGGAGCATGGTATCTTCCTGGATGTAACAAGTGTTTCATGTGCCATCCAATAAACTTCCTAAGGTTGATAGGTTTGCTAGGCTTTTGAGCACCCTGAATGCTGAGGTTAAACTAACTCCCATTTGCAGTACTTAGGACTATTTCATTATAAGTTGGAAAAATTCATAACAAATTTTGATGAACCACAAATACTTCTGCAGTTTAGAATGAAAAACAATCTGAGGTACACACTGTGTATTTTGATCTCATTTATAGTCATACCTTTAGCTTGTATGTAGCTGTTCCATATTAAGAGTCTCAGAATCACGTAAAGCCAGTCAATCTTCACTGTATTTCACAATAAAAAAAAAATCAGTCAGCAGAAATATCTGTACAAGTCCTTATAAATTGTGTAGGTAGGTAGAGAAATTGTAAGCCAAAAGCAAAGGTTCTAAAAGAGTTAACATGTGACTTAGGAAAGGTTGTCACTGCACAGAGAAAACGTAGCATTTTCAATTTAGATGCTGGAGATCCTTTAAATTCACTAAATTATTTTTAAAACAAAAAGTAGTTCCTCTTGGACAGTATTCCTCTTGAAGTTTAGGTGCCTAATTCACCTATGTACATTTCAAAACTCCAGCCCCAGTTGTTTGTTGTCAAATGATCATCAGTGTAGAAATTTGTGCTGCTTTACATGCCCCCTTCCATTTCTGATGTTGTTTCAGATTCTCTGGAAACATTTACCTCTCTCCTTACTGTTCTTCAACTCTGATAAAGGTATTTCACCCTAGAAACACCATCTCTTAAATCTCTTAGTGGCCATTTACATCCTGCTTTTAATACCAGGCTTTTTTCCCATCATAAGAAGCTCTAATGAATGTGCTGGCATATAACCTAACTGTCCTGCTGGTGAACCTCTCTGCCTCCCAAGGCATTCCTTACTTGGATGTGATAGGAAGGACATCAGTCTGTTGAAGTGAGTCCAGATGAGGTCACAAAGATGATTAGTGGAATAGAGCACCTCTGCTATAAGGAAAGGCTGAGAGAATTGGGATTGTTCAGCCTGGAAAAGAGAAGGCTGTGCAGTGACCTAATTATGGCCTTCCAGTACCTGAAGGGAACCTACAGGAAACATCAAGACGGACTATTTACAATGGCCTGGAGAGACAGGACAAGAGGGGTTGGCTTCAAACTGAGAGATATTAGGTTTAGATTAGATATTAGGAAGAAATTCTTCCCTGTGAGAGTGATGAGGCCCTGGTACAGGTTTCCCAGAGAAGCAGCAGATGCCCCATCCCTGGAAGTGTTCAAGGCCAGGTTGGATGGGGCTTGGAGCAATCTGGTCTAATGGGAGGTGTCCGTGTCCATGACAGGGGGGCTGGAACAAGATGAATTTTAAGGTCCCTTCCAATGAGGCCATTCTATGATTCCATTATATAAATACAGACATTAATTAAACCTCATTTAAAAAAATCAAGCATATCACCGCTAATGAGAATATTGGACAATTTCCTTAACAATAAGCTAGTTAGCTGATCGGGAAAAAAACTACTTAAAATTTTGCAAATTGGTGCAGAAAAGAATTAGTTTGAAAGCCTTGCAAATGACTCATGAAACTCAGTAGAGGTGTGATGATTATCTAAACATCAAATTACTGTAGTATATAAGTTACATGATTGGCTATACTTTTAAAAAAATTTTTCTTTTATATTCAACTTATCTTAAAAGTTCTCATTGTTTCACTTGTAAAACCTGCTGGATGAGTCCTTATTTTTTTATATAACTGTATGATTTCAATATCTGGACTGGTGGAAAACAAATCACAAGTGTATTTATGCTAGGTGTTCAAGAGCAGGCAAGGCATAGAAGGAAAACAACCCTAACTTACAATATATGACATTAAAGACTTTCAGACTTTTAGGATGAGTTTGTCCTCTTTGCTCTCCTGAAGAATAAATTTAAATCTTGGAGAACTCCAGAAATGTACAGTCCTTTCAGCAATCATCCCTGCTGTCTCTGTTGTAAAACCTTTACAGCTGATTTTGACCGCACAGGGAACCCTCTGAAGAGCTTGTATTGATGGGTTTCTTTGCAGTTAATAAACCAATACAAAAATTACAGCAACCATAGATTTACGATGGAAGAAAAATCCAAGCTGCTCAATTGGCTCAGCTTGTTATTAAAGTTAATGAAGCCACTGCTGAAGGAAAGAAGTATGGTTTGAAAGTGTTTGTTTTATCTGTACATATTCCAACATGAGTTAACCAACTGAGACCACACTTCATTCATGGAATAAAGGGATATCCCTGATTTGAAACACAGTATTTGATTTCAGAATTTGGCAAATTCTATCTATACTTGATATTTAAGAAATAGTGATGTGCAAATGCTTAAATTCAGAATCAACAGTGTAGATAAGTGTTTCACCATTGTAACACTGAAAAGCTATTCACCATTTATTTTTCTTTTTTAGAATTTAAAATAAATATATAGGAGGTTTTTTTTTTAATGGAAACAAAGTTCTCAAAAAAGCATTTATCTTCATTTGAAGTCAAGGACAAAAGTTTTGGTTTACATTTCTAGACAAAACAAAAGGTCTGATACATGATACACTGAGATCAAAGGAAGAAACCCTGCTAGGATTCAAAGCTACCTAAATGGAGTAGCCTGCTTTGCAGCAATGAACCAGCCATAGAATTCACCAAAAGAGTGAAGTTATTTAAAAAAATAAAATGCCACTAGCTGTACTGACAGCAAAAGGAAAAAAAAAAAAACACAGTACTTTTTAAACTCTAGCAAGTCTTGGGTTTTATAGTTTTTGAACAGCTAGCCATGAAAGCCTTAAATTTTACATTATGAACCTTGAAAGTGTTTTTGGCTTTTTTTTAATCATTTTTCAGCAGTATACAATGTCTTGAGAAGAAGAGAAGAAAGTAGATACAATTAATCAGCTGCTAGGAGCACTAATACAAATACTAGGAGTATTGGAAACACAGAATGGTCACAATTTTGAATGTGTTGGGAAAATAAAGCAGTTTATATTCACTTAAGTAGCCCTAGGCTACATTTAAGGTAAACTTTACCTCTATATGCCTAAAAAATATGGTTTTGATGAAGATTCATGAACCTGTAAACAATACTGTTGTCTATCAGAATTAAAATAACAGAGTGTCATGAATTTCCACCCCAAAAAATGGTCCCTGTTAAATAAATCTATCACTATACATTTAAATGATAATATAAAATAAAATACATATATGATATAGAAATGAATGTTTAAAAATAAAATATAACAATAAATTATAAACAAATATAAATACGATGTGTTATAAATATATATAATATAATTAATATAATGATTCTGTGTGACAAACAGTATATATTATTTTAACTACACAACAGTAGTACTTTAGCACTAAGTTTATCTTTGAGTTTCTTTTTTTTCTTCATCTCAATCTTTAAGGCTTTTTATAAAAACTAAAGATCAATAGTTCTGGTGAACATGATGATATTTGATATTAGTATATGTGAGATATCTAATATACACATATGGATAGATAGCTGCAGTGAATGTAGACCTACGCTGCCATAAAAGGGACAGAAAATTTTGGGAAAATTTTACACGGTATTCCACCTCAGCCAGCGTTCAGGCTTAGATCCATCTATCTCTCATAGCCTTGTAAAATAGAGTGCCTGTTTTTAAGGATATGCAGTCAGAAAATTACAAGGCAGGATAAAGGATGCCACTTATAGCCCTGCTTGACAACTGATGGGTTCTGTCTGTGTTTAATTGAATCCCTCCTGCCTCTGAATAGAGTAATGGGGGGATCCCAGCAAAAATAGAGCTTGTCAAAGGAGAACTTTCCACCTCTCCAGGGAACTAGCATTGAATGAGTACTTCTTATTTAAAGCATCTTCAAAACCACACACAGGTATCCCTGATTTGAATTCTGTCAGCCTCCACTATAAATCACCAGACGACTGATATCTAGTAGTGCTTTCAATTGTTTTATTTGAGGATGAATTTATGGTTTGTTTGAAATCACTATTGAAAACATCCTTTCTGGAGCACAATTGAGCCCTGTTTGAGCTATTCCTTTGTTTACTTTTATGCAGAAACAAGCGTGCTGGGGTCTCACTGGGACTACTATCCAGATTTCTGAATTTAGACCCCTTCAAATTAAATAGATTTCATAGTCTGGGTAGGACCAATGGACTTCATGTCAGGAATTTCAAGCAAACTTTGGATTTTTTTGTTATACATTACCAAAACTATATTTAAGGTGATTGATTTCAACAATGCAAGACCACACGGTAATTTTTGCTTTCCATATCTTTCCTGCTCTCCCTTATCCTTGCATAGCTGCTTTAAAACTCTCAAATATTGAATTATAAAAGCAAAACATTCTAACAATTTTAATATGGATAGACTATATAAAGTCCGGAAAAGCTTTTCAAAGCCTCCAACTGTTTTGCTTTTTTTTATATATCATATAAATTTTATCAGAATAAAATGCATACCATATAGAGAATGTACTTTCCTCACACAATGAAGCATATTTATATTGGTTACAGTTTTTTTTTTTTTTTGCATTCTCATCAAGTCACATGTTATTTCTGACATTTCAAAATAATAAAGATAATTGAAATAGCAGCTACTAACAAAGACCATTCCTTGGTCTTTCACTAGATCTATCTTATTACTGATCTGTCTGATCTTATTAGATTTGTCTGATCTACTGGTTGGTGTCCCTGCTCACATCAGGAGGGTTGGAACTGGATGATCTTAATGTCCCTTCCAACCCAAGCCTATCTATGATTCCATAATCACCCTCCTCTTCTGTGGGACTCAGTTGACTCTGCTGAAATTAAACATAGATCTAAAGTCCTAGGAGAGCTGCTCCAGGCCCACGAGGGGTTTAGATACTGTGTCAGTATATAACATGGAAATATATGAAATATTCCTCTCAATGAAGGACAACTGAAAGTGTAAAAAAGAACTGCTGCTGCATGGGAATTTCAAAAGCTATCTTTTTTTTTTAAGAGCAAAGTTTAGCTCTCCCATGAGAAGGCATCTAGAATGAGTTGTTTTAAAATAATGTCATCCATTTTAGACATTATATAGAAAATCATTTGTCAGTGATAACTATATAGATGGAAGACATGCAGTGAGCTCTATCCCTTAAAGATATTTCCTTGCACAGGAATACCCACATAATTACACTTATGGTTTTTGTATGGGAACTACAGGATTTTTCTACTGCAGAGATTTTTTTATTAAGGAACCATATTTTAAAGCTGTTTTTTAATCAAACCTTCATTTAGTGCTTCAAATTCATGCCTAAATTACAAGCAAATGAGAAATTCCACGAAGCTAGTGGCATTCTAAAGATGCTTCAGATTAAATATCTGTATAAACATCTTGCTCACTTAAGGCCCAAAGGTGAAATATAAAGAATTACTTCAGAGGTTTTCAGATACCAGCATGTGATTCAGAGAAATCATAAAAGCCTGCCAATGTCCCACCTGACCAAGCACCTTCCCAAGGCAGTGACAGGTACAGTGAGCACCTTCACAATTACATTTGTTGAAGATACGGCCATTAGCATTTACACAGTTCATTTGCAAAAGATCATCACTTAACCCAGTGTTAAATGCGACACAGTGGCGACAGTGCTAATGCTGGTACAACATTTATGTGCTTTTACAGCAATTGTGGCGGATTTTTTTAGTCTTTGTGCCTCAGCCAGGGCCCACAGGCATTGTTCAGAATTTATTCACGCCTCCTATAAGCAATTGCTGTGGAATCGACTGCTCAAGAGACTCGTCTGCCCACAGGTAATCCCAGGCACACCTCTCGAGGGGGGAGAGCAATGACAGTGAAAATGAAATAGTCCAGTAATGACACAGACCAGGAAGACAGAGTCAATGGTGAGAATAGAGGCAGGGAGACAGGAGTGTTCATCCTGCATTCAGAATGAAGTCAGATTAAATTTTAGTTTCAGAAAGCCTAAGCTTCATACTGGTAGTTTTCTTTAGTTCTGGTTTAAGCGGATAAATGTTGAGTAAATTAAGATAATAAATTTAGGTCAACTTCTTCATTTATATAAATAAGGAGTGTGAATTCCTACAGAAGCTGCTTATTAGTGATGTTTGCTTTTATTTGGTTTGTTTGGGGTTGTTTTTCTTGGTTGTGTGTTGGTTTGGGCTTTTTTTTCTTTTTTTTTTAAATTTAGCTCATTCTAACAGCCCTCACACTAAAGAATATACCTACATGATCTGTTTTCAGTTGAAGCCAGAAGAACGAAATGGCTAAGCAAATTTCCAATATCTTTTAAGTATGTATGTATATATATATATATATATATATATATGACATATATATTTATGCTCTCTATATATCTCTCTATATGTATTCAGTATCTACATACAGAGAGAAAGAACGTATTAATTATTCTAGTTCTACTGATTAAGTTAAATTCCAATATTAGAATTACAACAAAAAATAGAAAATGTTGAGAAACTGCCTTCTCTTAGAAGCCATATTGAAAATGTAGATATGTATATTTTGCACTATAAAATTCATATGATGTTCAATATCCTGCTGTAAGATAAAGAAATGATGATGATTCTTTCATTGTTATCCCATTCTGTTTATTTAAGGCTAGTACTCCTTTAAATAACTAAACTGTACATTGTGAAAGTCACCATTGTCCCAAAGGGACAGTGCAAGATAGATACAATACCAAAAGCTTTCTTAAACTGAAACATAAGGCATCAGGCTTGCTCTAGTTCTTTTTAAAGGGTTGAAGGACATCCACTGTAAGAAATTGAATCCTATTCCCATCCTTTCCTCATCCATAATCCTTCTCTGTTTCTTTGTCATTAAAATGTTCATTAACTTCTTCACACACATATATCCCAAAATAGCTATTATTTAACTTATATTATACCCTATATGCAGGCAATAAGTAAAGCAGGATAGACAAGGCAACTTCCTTTAGGTCTATTCAATCTGTCTGAAGTCTGTGTAAACGAAACCACTCTGAGCTCCAGGCTGTCAGAACAGGGGTTCAGGCCACCTGAGAAAATATAATTCTCACATCTCTACAGTAAATGCAGTCCTCAGTGTAGACACATTTAAATGCATGTGACTACACTTGTGAACAATCCAAATTATTCACAGTCACTATTAGTGCAAATAGCTTGGTGAGAAAGCCCAGGTTTTGCTAATCCCAAATTTGAGCATGCACTCTACGTGCTTGTCTACTGAAATCAAAGTATTAGTGTAATGTTATTTATCTTAGTAGCAAAGGGGTTTTCTGTACTTAATTTTATTTAGCTTGCCTTTATATTATTTCTAATGACACCTCAACATCCTTCTACATTATGAATTGTAAAAATTTGGCAAAATAGCTTGGGTAGTACCAAAATATAGGTGTGCAGGCAGTGCCCATAGCACTGCATGAAGACTAACCGGTGTTTTTCACAGCAGTAGATTATTAGAAATGCCTGTATCAAAGTAATTCTGCCAGAAGATAAGGAAAACCCTCATATTCAAAGCAAATTTTTGCCTTTGTAAAAAAATTATTTTCCAAATATAAAAATTGTAACAGTATTCATCTTACCCACAAAGTGACTTCTGGTGGTATGGAAATATAACCCTTCTCTTATAGGAATTATAACTATATTTACAACAAAGTTCTATTGACATAAATATTCAAAAAGAAAGAAAATATTATGATGACTAAAAGTGTATTTGTTCTCTCATCATTTCTATGCATAAGTAAAGAACCCCATGAGACCGTAACTTCTAGAAAACAGGAGTATGACCTGAGGACATGCAGCTAATACAAAACCAGAGATTCACTCTACAATCATGGACTTTCAGAAAGGTTTGGCTTGGATGGGAGCTTGAAGATCATCTCTTTCCAACCCCTCTGCCATGGGCAGAGGGACACCTTCCACTTGCCAAGGTTGCTCAGAGCCTAATCCAACCTGCCCTTGAACACAGCCAGGGCTGGGGCATCCACAGTTTCTCTGGGAAACTTGTTCCAGTAATGAATAAACAGTTCCTACAATCAAAGAATCCTTCAATCTATTTCTATATAAACAGAAAAATCAGAAGGAAAAAGGAAAAAACTTACAGCTTCTGTAGTTCAAATAAACTTCAAATGTGAATGCAAAGCGCCGTGAGTAATGTTGCGGGAAAGGAGCTGATGGGACTGAAACACCAAGTCTCCTCTGTGACAGCTGAATTTATGCTTTCTGCAGATGTCTTGACTGAAAATTTGTTTTAAATATGAGTGAATATTAACAGAAGATTCTGCCTGTCCTCAGATGCCTTAACATAATTTTTCTTCGTCCTTAATGCTGTTTTATTATTAACTAGTTTTTAAAACCAGCACATTTCTCTAACTAATCAAAGTGCTTTCTCTGCTTCTTCCTCCTTTGCCCCAGGAAGGCCTTGCACACTGATTGATTTACGCCCAGACAGTGAAGTGTGCTTTTATTCTAAATGCCAGATTTACAAGTTCTGTATACTAACTCATGGATACTTTCATCTCCCCATGCTAAATAGGATTTTTATGTACTTCAAAGCTTGCATAGTTTTCTTTTAAAAAAAGAAAAAAAAAAAAGAAAACCAAATTGTCATATTCTTGTGCATATATACAGGAATGTTTGATGTTAAATTTCATGGAAATGTATGACAAAGCATGACCTTATTTTAAAATGTAAATCTCAGATGTACATATTTTTTATGTAAGTAAAATCTGCATGTGCATGACTCTCCTTTCCTTTTTTTTTTTTTCTTCTTTTGTTGTTTTGGGTTCTGTCCTAAGCTGGTCTATGATATTAACTGACTTTTTAATAATCTACTAAGTTGATAAGCCTTAAGTATACACTGGAATGTTAAAAAAATTAAGCTGTTGACTTACAGGCATGAACTACCATCTAGGAAACTGACTTTCAGATGCAGATATCTGATCCTTTCTCTCTAACAATTCTGTTTCAATACCTTTGAAAAAATCAGTTCTGGTCAGCCAAACCCTGGAAACATTTAAAATACCAAAGATATGTGTTCCAAAGACGTGTTCCAGCTGAATTTTTTAATCTAATAAATAAACTAAGTAGAATGTTCTACCTGTTGGTGCCTGGAGATTTTACCAAAGAACTAAAGCAGACAAGACTAGAGGATAAACAGGTTTAGAAAATCTGTGTAAGCTTCATGGTGACTGGATGCTCCAAGTAATTCCCTAAATTATGCATTTATACAGAGGATAAAGTACATGCTCCAAAATTCAAACTGTTTCTTTATAAATAAAAAAACCCAAAAGCATTTTACAAAAGCATTTAAAATTCCAGAAAACCTTTCAACTTCTTCACTGCAATCGTGACTACCAGGAAGGACATGTAGGGCTGAGTGCAGTTCTGATATTATTAAATAATGTTCTGATGTAATTAAATACCTCCTACCAGTGTCAGAATTAAAGAAGGGATTGTATCCCTCTGGATTTGCATCAGCAGGATGCATCTGAGAGACTTCATTAGTATTAATATACTTTGTGGTCATACAGCTGGAAAAAACACTCATCCACAGTTTCCCATGCCATAAGCCTCACTGGATGCCCCTGAGTCACAGCAAGTTTATGAAGAATAAAAGAGTTTGGCTGCTTACCAGAGATACTGGAATATTAAATTATGTGAAGAGCTCTGTTAGCTCAGTGGACACTGTGGCAAAAAAGCATTGAAAGACAGGAACTTACTTGATAGTTCCTCTTCTGGATATCCTTTCTCAGCCTAATCTCTTCCCCCTGAAGATTGTTTCTAGTCTCTCCATAGACTGCCTGATTTGAACAAAGGAGAATGATTCCTAACCAAACATTTTTAATATGGGTCTTACTGAGAAATAATGCGTCCAGGAAGACGTTGACCTGAAGTCCTCAGGACTCTTCATGAACTATTTTAAACCAAACGCTGCCTTGGTTACCCTGACAAAAACTCTGTGGGGTTCAGCTACCAAACCAGAACACACAGTACCTGAGCTGGCCTGGGGTTTTGGGATACGTCCATCACAGATGTTTATAGCAGACCTAGGCTCTTCTGTACCAGCTGCTGGACACTAGGCAGTGTACATTACAGAATCTCAAGTGACACTCAGCGGCCACATTACAGCAATTTAATCCTCACTACTTGGTTAAAAATCAAGCCTACAAGGTTGCTCTTTTCCAGAGAGGTATTTGGCCCTTTCCTTGATGGTATCATCACACAACTGAGAGTATCACCTCATTTTGTCATACAAATTATTTTTTCATTCAAATTATTTTTTAATTCAATAATTTCCTTAAACAACACTGGCCAGTGCCAATGGTATCTTACATACTATAAGTGGTAGAGAAATTCTCTCTCTTCCTGAAAACACAATCTAGTGAAGCACGCAGAACATTTTTTATTCATGGTGTCTTGCAAAGAGCAGAAGGGAAAACAGCAAATGTATGTGGAGCCAAGAATTTATTGTTAGCCCCACTAATGATTTAACAGTCTGTAAGTGCATATTGTGAGATATAGAAAATTTTCAACAATACAATTTAATTGTTTCTCTTAAAAAAGTCAATCTTAGCATCTACTCATTTTCCCTGGTAATGTGCTCACCCTACCAATGTCCCATAATCCTATACTTGATAATTTGGGGTTTTTTTTCTTATACTGGCATTCTCCCTCACCCTGGACTCCAAGGAAAGGGGAGAAAACTGCCCCATAGCCCCCCAAAGGCAAGGGCAGCCCAAGGCCTGTGAACCACCTGTTAGTAATGGCAAATGAGTTCAACACCACTGTCGTTTGCAAAACAGTTAATGTTAATATAATTTTAAGACAATTCTGGCTTATGTTCACCATCCTGGTTTAAAAAAAAAAAAAAAAAAAAAAAAAAAAAAAAAAAAAAAAAAAAAAAAAAAAAAAAAAAAAAAAAAAAAAAAAAAAAAAAAAAAAAAAAAAAAAAAAAAAAAAAAAAAAAAAAAAAAAAAAAAGGCAAACCAAACAGAAATGTTACATCTTGTCCTATGAATAAAAATAACAACTTTATATTTTTGCATAATGTAATGACTCCTGAATAATAACTAGGGTGGTTATTTCTCTAGGGTCTCCTAAGAATCAGTTAGAATATATTAAAACTATGTTTGTAATACTAGCAATTTGAATTATATTTTAAAGAATTTATGATGGATTTAGGCCTGTAGCAGAGAATAGTAGAATACTGGAATAGAATCTAGTCATAAAGTGTGATCTACTATTGATAATTTAAAATGAAAAACAATTCTGCTCTGTGTTACATTATTAAGTAAATTAAATCCATAGTGAAATATACTGTACTCTGTGTTTTCCAAATTTGTTGGAATGGAGTAAGCCTGGCTCTGATAATTACAGACAAAGCTGATGCCTTTATGAGACTAACAAGGGAATTGCTGAATATTTGCTTAAGTGCCAATTAATTACCATTGATGTGAGATTTTATACTCTGATGACCTAGTTAAAGAAACATTAATTATAACCAACTAACCTATTTTTTTGTATTGTCACATGAGGCTAAAAGCTACAGACCTCCTGTGGAAACAGCATTAATATGCTTCTGGAGTCACAGCACATGTCCAAAGGGTCAACTATTAAAATTCCTTCTGAGACTCTCAAGATAGAATAAACATTTCCAAATAAGAGAGCATATAGTTCACCTGTACCAGCAGAAGGATAGAGGATTCAACGGCACTAAAAAATGTAAGCTCATGAAGCTTTTTAAATATCCCAGAAAAAGAGAAGCTTCTTTAGATCATGTACAGGAAAAGGTGCCAAGGTAACAGTGGGCAGCATCCAATCTTAGAGACCTGAAGGATATTTGAGTGAATGAAAATTCTGAAAACTAAAATAGGGCTGGTGACAAGTTTCAGACCTTTAGGTTTCATCTCTTCCCACAGAAAAATAAGTGAAGGTGCATTTCCTATAAGGGAAGATTTCAGCATAATACCAAGCACAGCCAGGATCACTGGGCATTGTCCTTCAGTGTTACATCAGGTCTGCCGCCGATGCAGGTTATTACACCTCTCCCAGGATTTTATATATAAATGAGTATTTCACATTCACCTGGTAATAGATTTATTATGCATCTCTTTCTGGAAAACAAGGTAACCTCACTCTTTACCTTCCCATACCACCTAAAGAAAAATATACTCAGTACTGCAAGCTCAGTTCTGATATGGGGAAGACTTTTGAATGATGCTTTGTTGAGATCCATACTAAAAACCTTCACCCACACTGCTGATACTTCCTTAGCTTGTAAATTTTTAATATCAGAATCATAAAATCATGTTTTGTTCTGCGATTTTACTAGGGAACAATGAAAAAATATTTCAATGCAGCTTGTTCAATACATTAAGAGGTCAAAGCTAAGGAAATGTGAAGTGTTTTGCTGCCTTTACCATGTATACCCATGACTCCCATAAATGTTAATGGTACTTACCAAAGGCTGAATGAAAATAGATTGTTCAGCAAGAATCTTTGTAAAGATTAGTAGTTTGTTGATCACATAAAATATGTATTTAGGCAGCCATATGGGCATAATGAAAGGGAAAATTTCCAAATTAATTCAACCTATCTACTTAGCAAGTTTTTTTATTAATTTTATTTAATAATGAAATTATATGTTCATTATGAAAAAAGTTTTATTATTCCCATAGAATAACTGCACGGTTTACCTTTGATATTAATGGGAAAAAGATCAGATTAATGTGGAATTGCAGGTAGGTTCTACCTTGATTATGAACCATCCATAAAACTAAACCATCTGGTTTAAAGTTTAAAATGCACAAGGAAGTTCCCTTGTACCTTACTTATTAGGCATTCAGAAATGTACCAAACTTTAAATGTGAGAGCAATGAGATAAACTATACATTTAATTGCACTCTGTGTTGGTTCCCTTCTCAATGTAGGATGCCAACATATCGTTCATCTGCAGCTCCTTTTCCATCTTTGGTATGCAGAACAAGAGCCAAAGATTTCCTACCTTTTGACATTGAATATGAGGAACAGGGAAAATCCTCAGGGAGCAATGCAGCTGAAAACACTAATGCCATTTATCCATAACCCTGGATTCTCACTACCAGCCATTCCTTGCGGGAATGTAAAACTCCAAGTATGTATCACTATCAATTTAGAGGTCTGCTGACTGTGTTTGCAAAATTATGAGAAAGAACTTCTGCTAGTACTGCCTTGGGTTGCTGGATGCTGTTAAAGCCTGAAGTTTAACATGTAAGTCCCTGCAGATTTTCAGACTTTAATATTTGTACTCAGTAAAGTAAAGCCTAAATATTAAAAAGAAAAGCTCTTCAGAATTATTTAGCAGAAACATACTTTGCTTTCATCTTAAACATAGAAGTGTTTGTTTTGATGGCCACAAGAATAAAGAAGGTGAGAAATTACTTTAAATAATGCCTTTTTAAATATATGATTCAAGACTCTCCCCAAAAAATTGACCAATAACCTTTCTTACTGAAGGACATGAATCATTACTTTTGATAGCATCAGATTTCCTGTCAATTATAATTTTTGACTGCTCAAAAAGAATCAGGCTCAGAAATGGCAGTAGAATTAATTTAACATCCCTCTTAACAATCCGTTCAACACTATATTTCTACTGAATTCCTAAACAACAATTTATGAAGCTCTGCCAGTTTGGTTGAATATAATGAACATATTTTCCACCAAAAAAAAGATTAATAAATTAGTATTTTTTATCAAATGGGAAAAAGCTAAGGGAGCAAATGGAACTCACCCTCTATATACAGTTTCAGAGTGATTCTGGTGAAATCCAAGGGCAAACACATTTTTAGTACAGAGGGACACAGAAGACTAATTGTATAGTGTATTCACTGCATTCCTATCCTCCAGGAATTCTTCCTTGAAAATGGTGAAAATTGTTTATAATACTGGACCATAAAGGGCCAGAACAAATGAACAGCTTCCCATCCAGCTACTATTCCCTAGTCTCCAAATTTATTATAGTAACAGTGGATCATTTGGAGTTTTTTCTGTTAGAGACGGCAAAAATGTAATTTTTTTTGTCTAACACCTTAGAGATCCTCTACTTAATCCATGCCCTGGTGGTATCCCAGCCTTGGAAGCAAAAAAAATCAGTAATTTATCAAATAAAACTGCTCTCAGAAATATGTGGGGTTTTTTTCCTTACCAGCACATCAGCTGGTAAGAAAGTTTCTACAGCAGACCCAGAAGTTCCTCCATGAGATCTAAAAAAGCGGAACTGAAATAGATTTCCTGTCACCCCACCTCCAAGAATCACACCCTCCACCCCCTTATTAGAAATAAATATGTAATATCTTCATTTATGAAGCCTAACTTCAAAAGTGTTCTGTGTCAGGCAGTTCTCATAAAGTTTCCCTGCTCTGGTAGTTACAAAGGTGTCCTCTGCTGTACTCTTTTCTACTTTAATTAATTGTCTTGTGTTGATAATGTCTTCTAATAAAGCTTCCATTCCCTTATCTCACCTGCCCCTTACTCAATATATAATATACAGAAAACATCTTTCCCTCTTTTTTCCTAAAAGGTACATTTTCCAAACATAAAAAGGCTGTCCTTTCCTTGACTGTGTCTGTTTGGTCATGAAATAGCCTTTTAAGAGAAAGAATTGCAAAAATGCTTCTGACAGGGTCTTGTAAAATGGTCAGTTTGTTGTAATATCCTGAACTATTTGTAGGCTCAAAAACCTCTCCTGAAGTTTTACTGATTATAGGGGTCAGACTACCATGTCTTTATGTGTTGCCTTCCAGTCATTATGGCCCTGTGCAGACTTTTTAAAATATCAGATTTACTGTAACATTGCTTTAAGAATTCAGTAGAACTTCAAAGTGAAAAAATCAAACCTTACCTTCTACCTCAGCTGAATTATGGAATCAAGGAATCATTAAGGTTGGAAAAGATCTCCAAGATCATTGAGTCTAACGCTTGATCAATCATCTTTTCAACCACACCAGAGCACTGAGCGCCCCATGCAGTCCTTTCTTGAACACTTTCTGGCATGGTGACTCCATGACCTCCCTGGGCACTGCCATTCCAATGCTTGATCACCCTTCAGGAAAAAATTCTTGTCCAACCTGGATCCTGAACATCCCTTGTCACATCTTGAGGCCATGCCTTCTCGTCCTGTCACTGGTTGCCCTGGCAAAGGGGCCAATCCCCACCTCCCCACCTGGCTACAACCTCCTTTCAGGCAGCTGTAGAGAGTGATAAGGCCCCCCCTGAGTCCCCCTAGATCCCTCAGCCACTCCTCATGACTTCCTATCCAGACCCCTCCCCAGCAACATTGCCCAACGAATTAGTTTCTATCTCCACAGCTTCATTTTTAGTCCTTTTTTTTTTCCTCCTCACCTTCCCCACAGCTTTCTTAGCACTTTCTCTACGTTCAGAATCCATGCATTTGCATCTTATCACCACTGAGAGCCTTGACACTGATTTCTGTGGTAGCTTCAAAACCTTCCAAAGTTTCTAGCATAACTATGCCATGAGAAATGTATCTTCAAAATCAAAGCAGCAGCAGCAAATACTCCACTTACCATTTTTCAAACTGTTTTGGAAAGCAGGTTCACAACGTGTACAAAGCATCACTCTGGTATAGAATCATAGAATGACTTTGAAGATCATCTACTTTCAATCGCCCTGGCATTGGCAGGGACAGATTCCACTAGAACAGATTGCTCACGGCTCCATCCAACCTGGCCTTGAACACTTCCAGGGATGGGTCAGCCACAGCTTCCCTGGGAATGCTGTTTCAGTGCCTCACCGCCCTCATATGGAAGAATTTTTTTATGCTAAAATCTAATCTAAACCTACTTTCTTTAAGTTTGAGGCCATTCTTGCTCGTCGTGCCACTCCATGCCTCTGTACATAGTCTCTCTCCACCTTTCTTGTGGGCTTCCTTCAGGTGTGCAACCTAAATTCATCAAGATAAAATCCACCACCAGTTATTAATTTCATCTCTACACATGGGTAAGATCAACCACTTAGCAGTTTGAAAATGACAGATTTTCAAACATGACAAAATGTTGAAGACAGCATTCAGATTGCATGTTCATTAGCCAGTAGCCAAATTAAGTAGTTTGAAATGTATCTACTTAAAGCTAAGAGCATTTCCTCCTCCTCATTGAATACAATAGGTAAAAAGCAATTATTGACCAACATAATTGCCTAGGATTTGGAAAAAGCATAATATTGTAAGTGAAAAGCAATAGTACTTTGATAATAAATAATAAATATAATAATAATAAAGTGAATCAAATTTAGAAAAAAAAATAGGAAGTAAAATCTGAATAAGAGAAAACAATGATCAGGAAAAATAAAAACTGAGAGAGAGAACATGAAGCACATTTAGCTACAATTGCACAAGTTCACAAGAAGCTGATCATTTCCTGTTAAAAGGAAAGTACTTTTTTATCTCAATGGAGCTAAGTATCCAGAAAAATCACCCTGGGGAAAGATGTAAAGAATAAAACCAACTTGTTAGATGCCTTTAGATCTCATTTTTTTCTGCATTTCAATCTCATTTTAAGCAATTCTCAGCCACAATAGCACATCAATGTAGTTTTTATTTACACAAGTCACTTCCATTGTATTTTGCTGTTACTGGGGTTATATTATTATTGCTGCAACTTGCAAATGCACATTCTTATTAACCAAAACCAGCTCTGTGACATAATTCAAATATTTTGTCTGTGGAAAAACATCATGTTTCTTCTTCTGAATTTCTGAGCAAAGGTTCTTGTAAAATAGTATTCATAAAATAAAAGAAGTTAAATGTTAAATCGGTCTCAAAACTCTGAGTCCTCTATATGACTCTGCTCTAACATTGTGTCACATGAAAAGTTCAGGTTACAGGTGTGTGACTCTCCGCAAAATCAATGGTGTACAGTGAAATATGGAGCTAAACCCATTAAATGTAGGCTTTAAAATGTCACTCTGTTTCCAGTGGTCTTTTCATAGCCTGCAATGATTCATCTTAAAAGAAAGAAATTAAATATCATGTTTGTGAGTTTGAAAATCTCCTTCTCCAAAGGAGAAAGAAGCAACAGGGAAAACACATCGTATCAAGACCATTTTATATGAGACCTGTCCATATTCCAGGAAAAATGAAAATAATGCAATCTATTGGAACATTGCTTGTGGCAGTTTAGAAAAAAGAAATTTTTTTTCATCTGCAGCATGAAAAAGAAACAAACAAAGAAAATATTGCCATTAAAAATATTGTAGAAAGGAGAAGAAAGGTAAATAAAAGAAAGGGGAAGGGAAGGGAAGGGAAGGGAAGGGAAGGGAAGGGA